>NW_006921654.1:11088862-11132550 GCF_000298275.1 Orycteropus afer afer
AAGAGTATGAAGGGATGGACACTGGGAGGAGGTAACTATGGGGAGGAAGTGGGAGGGGAGCTGCTGCATTGTAAATTTTGGTCAATGACATGAGACAAATGTATGTGAACTGCTGTATGAAAAGTGAATTTACTCTGTAAATCTTCACCCAAATCCTAATTAAAAAAAAAAAGCAAAGGGAAAGTTTATTTCCAAGCTGGAGCTGGGGTGTCTGCTTACACTGATGCAACGGTTTGGGCAAAAAGACCCCTGCTCCTTTTGTTCTACGTATTTATAGGATTTTCAAGGGGCAGTTACACAAGGTGGGGCTGAACATCAATGATTGGTGCAGGGGACAAGTTCTGCTATTTGGCGGCGACTCGATAGGTGCAAGCTTGGGACTTTCCAGTTTCCTGTCAAGGGATGGGTCCCTCTTCGGGAGTTTCCAGGCCCTGGCTTTTCTGATTGGTTTCTACACAACAGTGATTTCCCATAAATTGGGTCAGTTACATTAAACTGAAACTTAAGCAATAACTGAAACTTAGGCCTACAAAGATTAAGTAAAAACTTAAGCCTACTTGTTCCTTTAGCTTTGTCAAGGTTACTATACTTTAATTCTATTCCCTTACACCTGTTCTTAGATCCCTGAAATCTGAATGAGAATGCTATCACTTTAAATATCCAAAATGGCTGCCACGTGTAAACAATCAAAATGGCTGCACCCTCTGCACAGCAGAAAGTCCACAGCTCAGGTTGTCTCCCTCCTTGCTGTTTCCCTTCCTAGTCATAGGCCACCAGAGTAGTTGTCCCTGCCGCCCTTGGTGACCGGGACTGATCTCAGGTCAATTCTCAGGTCCCAACACCACTTGGAAATATTCAGGCTGTTGGTCCTGTCAGAGTAGCTGACAGTCCGCAGCTCCAATTCTCTCTGTACTCACTGCTTTCGTTCAGGTTTTTCCACTAGTTGGTGCCTAATCCACTTCTGTATAGTTCCTTTCAAAGCTCAGGTTTCCAGGATTATCTTCTGTATCTCTGTCAATTGGTTTTCCTTTTCTTTGTTGAAGGGGGTCTGTGTCGCTTGTCTGCCTGTTCCTCCATTTTACCAGAAGTCTGCTGGAATTCTTAAATAGAGCTTCAAATGGGTTCTTCCTGGTTCGGTCATGGCTGATTAAATGAAATTGGAGTGGACTGGAATTTATAAATTGTGGGTGTGCCAGAAGGATAACCAGAACACAAAAAATTACGGGTCAATATTCTGTTAGAAATTTAATCTTCTTAGAAAACAAGGGCAGTATATGTATGTTGTTTATCAACCAAATCTCTTGACCAGTAGAGTCAGAAACAACGATGCCTGGCCCAAAGATGGCAGCCGTCTGAGCCACTTTGAATGTGCATTGCTCCCTCCAGTCCTGGCAATAATCCAGTTTCCCACGAGGCTCCCATAAAGGCTCACTCACTCTCTTCCAAGTCTCCCATTCCAGAGCTTCTACCCATCATTTTCCCCAATTCTGGTTATTGTTCTGTACAGTCACATTTTAAAAATTCAGTATGTTCAGATTTCACTGTGTTGGCCATGACTCAGCCAGTTTGAAACCCTGTTTTGAAATGACAAGCATCTCCAATACAATCACACTAGAAACAGCCACAGGAGCTCTGGTAGCATAGTGGCTAAAGCACTTGCCTGCTAACCAGAAGGCTGGCGGTTCAAACCCACCAGCCACTCCTCGGAAGGAAGGTTGGGCAATCCTACTTCCGTAGTGATACTGCCTTGGAAACCCAAGGAGGGGTCGCTATATGAGTCGGGGCCGACTCGATGGCACATAACAACAACAACAACAACAAGAAACAGCCACAGTGGGGCAGGACCTCATGCTGCCACCAGAGGGCACAAGAGGCCAAGCAACAGTTAAGTGGGTGTCCAGCGATCTGATGGAAGTAAGACTCAAATTTATCCGGTGCTGTTATAAGCTAGACGTTGTGCTCCACACAGTAAGTAGTCGTACAGAGTTCCAAGGCAGAGATCGGAGTCCAGAGGCAACAGAATGGAGTGAAGAGGGCAGGAAATGGCCAAGCACAGTGCCAGAAAGAAAAAGATCATGGCTCTGTCCCAAGTCAAGGCAGCTGGCCATTTGCTAGGATCACTGCATATTTTTTTTTTTGACACTGGTAAGAATTTAGCCTTTCACCTGAGTGAACATTACACTTTCTTGATAGTTTTTTTGTCTGTCCTTACCAGGAGGCATGGTGGGACAGTAAAGTGCACGGCTGCTAGGCGTGTGGTTTACCCATTCCATGGGAGAAAGATGTGGCAGTCTGCTTCCATAAAGATTACAGCCTGGGAAACCCTATTGAGCAGTTCTGCCCTGCCCTGTGGGGTTGTTGTGAGTCAGAATCAACTTGATGGTAGTGGGTTTGGTTTTGGTTTTCTTTGCTTACAGGGACAAACACAATCAGGCGTCATCTGTTCCAGGCTTTTCCCATCGTTTCCCACGTGAGATGTATTGGTATTTCATAATGCAATGGCTCACTAGCTTTAGCACTTAATCTTTGACTTACTAATACTATCTCTTGCACTTTATGATAAAATTCCCCAATTCCATTGAATAGTTACTGATGGGGACTGCAGGACGAGTGCTAAGCAGATCAAGGTTAAAGCCCCGGGTACTTCCCTTCACTCCTCTCTTCTGTGCAAATGCGGCCGATGAGCTTTGGGTGACCACTGCCTCACCCGTCCAGGGGGTGCGTTCTCTCTTTCTAAGGTGCTGTGGGCATTCTCACCCCCTTGCACAGCTGTAGCAGACACTGCTGAGGGCCTGGGGGAGTCTGTCAAATGGCCAGTGGTCGGACTCCAGTGGATTTCTTTTTCAGTAAGAGGTTTGGTTCGTTCTCTGTTTTTCCTTTTCTCATTTCTCCCCCTGAATCTTCTCCTTTCCACACTGCAAACTTGCTTATGTGTTGAACTTTCTTCTCAGTTGTTTTTTAAGGGGTTTTTTTTAAAGAAATTTTTTTGGTAAGCTTTCTGTTAAAACCTCCTCTTCTTGAACTTTAGACCTGCACGTCTAGAACTAGTCTTTCTCTTCCTTTGGTCCTCTTCAGTCTTTTCCCTTCTTCCCTGCCTTGGGTGTGACACCTTGGGGTCAGGCTTCCACACCATCTAGTGAACGTCGACTGTGGTTTCTGTTCGGATGGCCCAAATTCCAATGTTAGATCCCAGTAAGTAGGGTTATGGGGGCTCAGAGAGGTCTCACCTTCAGACTAGAGCTGAGGGATGAAGCTGCCCACGTGGGTGCTAGAGCAGGGGAGGCAGCAGTAGGGTGGGGCTACGGCCTTGTTGCCAGGGACTCCCCTACTTTAGTAGATGGGATCCAGAGCCCACCCCTGCCATGTGCAGACCTGTTGAATTAAACTCTGCGTGTGATGGGTCTCTGGGTGTGAGGATGTGACTGCACTGACTGGTTGCCCAGGTGGTTCTGACTGATGTGGTGGCTGTGCAGTTGTGGTGAGCTGCGCTGAGTCGCCCTGACCACGGTAACCTCATGCACAACTGAACGAAGCACTGCTCCTCCCGTGATTGGCTGGGGATCGGACTGTTGTGATGCATGCGGTTTTCAGTGGCTGCTTTTAAGCAGCAGATTGCCAGCCCTTTCTTCCTAGTCTGCTGGTAAGCTCCTTGGAAACCTGCTCACATCACAGCACTGTGCAGGCCTCCATGCACAGACAGGCAGCACCTGTGCTTGAGGCGCACTGGCTGGGTACAGAAACCAGGTCTTCTGCAAGGTGAGAATTACACCCTCAAGAAGTTGCTTTACTCAAGCCAGGCTGGCCTGGAAGTTCTGGCTCTACTGTGTGCATCTGTGGCTACAGCCTTCCCTCTTTGTGTTAAGAAAGTCATCTGGAGCCTCAGTTGAGGGCGATAAAATCCAGAAGCGAGCCCTCCCCCATGGTATACCAAGGCTGTCGGGGGAGCAGTGCTCCCAGGTGCAGGCAGTAAGTGGGCTGCCATCTGCAGAGCATGTAAAACAATAATAAAACCAAGGTAAGAGTAATAATAAAACTGAGGTAAGAGTCGGTCAGCTTCTTATCACCAGGCCCCAGCAAGTCTACACATTATCAGTGATAAAATCTTCCTTCCTGTTTGGAACCAGCAACCCACTGGCCACCCCACTCCACTGCCCCTCTCCAAGTCATGATGCTGTCAGATGAGCCACCACCAACAAGCAGCAACTCATCTTTGTTGGTTTCTTTTCAGTGTTTTATTTTTCAAAATATACAATTTATTTACATCTTTATTTCACAACTGTAGTTTTGTATATTTATTCCAAAATCTTTAAATAGCTCCACAGTAAACATTACAAATCAGAGGATCAAACTGCTTCTCTTTAGTCTTTACACTCATTGAGTTTTTCAAAAAGTTTCAAGTAGTAACGGTTTGGGGGGTAAGGAGGGAACAAAAATATGGCAAAGAAATTTTTTTATCTAGGATCAACACTTAGGATTAGAAAGGGGGTTCTGACCAGCTACCTAGCCTGGGATCAGATGAAGGGCATCTCTGTCAGGTTTATAAATAAGACCCTCTTGTGTGCAGAGAGGGTTTTGGTTATGAGGAAGTAGGAGCAGGACCTCATCTGCAGGGTCTGGGGTGGGCAGGAGAGCCAAGGCGGGGAGATAAGGCACCACGTGAGGCTTCTTGTCGATTCAACTTAAGGAGGCACTGGTCGGGAGGGTCCTGAGTGAGGAGGCAGGGCCACCTGTGCCAGGTGGAGGGCTGGGGCAGGGCTCCCCCCAAAGCTGAGGCCTCTTCAGCCTCTTGGGGAAAACCTTTGTGCCTCTGGCTGAAGCAGCTGGTGATTCCTGAAGAAAGGGCCTGGGGCTCCTATCAGCCTCAAGGCCAACGCCCAGCACCCATGCCCATCGGCACAGGCTGCACTCTGAAGGCATCTGGCGGTATAGCTGGCATCTGTGGTGGGCTGCAGGGTAGACCAGTGGCCCCTGGGTCCAGGGCTGCACTACCTGAGAGGCTTCATGTTGTCTCTTCTTACGAGAGCCCTTTATTCACCTCAGTGTCCCCCAGCCTCAGGAGGAGCCGAGCTCCCCAGGAAGCCCTCGGCAGGAGGGGAAGGTGGGGCCTCAGTCCCCAAAGACCCTATTCCTTGCTGTGAAAACCGGTAGCTCCACAGCGCGGGGCATGTAGGACTCAGGCCTGGCTCCAGGGGTCAGTTTCCTTCATCCCCCTTGGGGTTCCTGTGGCTGGAGGGACCTGAAGCAGTCCTGTGGGTCGAGGCTCTGGACAGAGGTGCAGGCAAGGAGGCTGGGATGTTCCAGGAAAGAGCCAGTCCCCAGGCCCATCTGCCACCAAGTGCACATGACCTTCCTGTGGTAGGTCAGGAGGTCAGTCTTGCCTTGGGTTCTCCTTAGCACCCTCCACCAAGCCGGTGCTGCCTGGCCAAGCAAACCTTAGCAGGGGGCGGGGGTGGGGCAGTGCTGGGGCTGGGCTGAGGGCAGGACAGAGGGGCTGGGCGTGGTCACTGGGTCACTGCGACTTCAGGTGGGGTTCCTCTGGGATGAGAGTGTGAAAAAAGTAATCCCACAACTTAGTGCTGACGCCAAATCCTAGAGAAGGAGACAAACAGATTGGAGATGGGATCCTGTTGAGGAAGCAGGGACACACTTGCTGGTGAAGGAGCCTGTGGGGTGAGCAGGTGGGGACCATTTCAATATCTGTCTCTGCTGGCAGAAGCCAAGGGCAGGACACCTAGCTGTGTAGTACCCCAGTGATGCACTCTGGAGAGACCCAAATTCCTGACCTGCCTCAGGTGGGCCTGGCCACTGCCTGCCCCTTGCTTCCTCTCCTCATGCTCCGGCCTCCTTCCACGTTGTGGCCAAGCCCACCTCGGCCTCAGGCCTTTGCACCTGTGACTCCTGGGATGCTCCTCTCCCAGACATCTGCTTGCTGGCCTCCTCTCTTCAGCTAGGTCTCAGTTCTAATGACATCTCTGCAGTGACACCTTTCTGGACTGTTTTCTTTCCAGCTGTGCTGTCCAATATGGTGGCCACCAGCCACTTTGGCTGTTGAGTACTGGCAATGTGGGTAGTGTCATGGTGGGACTATATTTGTAATTTCATTAATTTAAATGTCAGTGGACAAACTTGTACTCAGTTCAGCTAGTAGAAAATTGTAAACACCTTTGGATAACTTAGGTATGCAAATCTACTTTCTTGACTGTGAATTTTATAAATATAAATCAAGTATTTCCAATGAAAACTTAGCATCCGAAGTGAGATGTGCTTAAGTGCAAAAGGGAGTCCCTGAGTGATGCAGTTGGTTAAGCACTCCTCTCCCGCCCAAAGTTGAGTGACTTGAACCTTCGCAGAGGCACCTCGGGAGACAGCCCTGGACTCTGCTTCTGAAAGGTGATGGCCATGAAGCCCCGTGGAGCAGTTCTACTCTGCACATGGGGTCGTCAGGAGTGGGAACCGACTGGTGGCCCAAGTGACTACAACGTAGGTGCAAAACCCATGACGCATTAAGAGTTAGGATAGAACCAAAAAACCAAACACATTGCCAGTGAGTTGGACCCGACTCATATGACCCCTCCTTGGGTTTCTGAGGAGGTATCATTACCTCCTCAGAAGTAGATTGCCCAACCTTCTTTCCGAGGAGTGGCTGGTGAGTTTGAACTGCCAGCCTTCTGGTTAGCAGTCAAGTGCTGTAGGCACTACGTCACCAGAGCTCCCTAGAATTAGAACATTTAAATTTTTTAATATATTTTATTTAATCCAATATGTCCAAAATATTATCATTTTCATATATATATAATCAAGGTAAAAAAAATTGAGATTATATTTGACACTCTTACCCTACTAAGAGTTAGGATAGAAATAAAATATATTGAAAATTTTAAGTGTTCATTTTTACTTTTTAATGTGGCTACTAGAAAATGTTGACTTACATGTGTGGCTCGTGTGACATTTTATTGGACAGCGCTGGGTTCCTCCCCCACATACAGAGTTCCTCCCCTGTCACCTTACTTCATCTTCTTGGTGGCACTTCTCACTCTCTGCAATGATCTTTGCCATTTACTGATTGCCCTGTGTGTCTGTCTCCGCATGCAGGCCCCCAACATGGAGGATGGGAGCCCCATGCCTGCCTTGCTGTGTGGGCATCTGCAGTACCCAGGACAGTGCCTGGCCCTGGTAGGAGCTCAAAGGTCAAACGCCGAGGGAGGTAGGCAGCGCCACCATGCTCACCTGACTTCTGATGTGCAAAGTGGTGCCTGACGTGGTGGGCCTTCATGCTGTACAGGAAGGAGCCCTTGTGCGGGGAGCCGAAGTGCAGATAGTAGTGTGTCATGTCGTAGAGCACGTAGCCCAGCAGGCCCCCAGCGAACACACTGCCCCCCACTGCCTCAGGCAGGATGAGGCGCAACAGTGCATAGAAGGCAGCGATCACCAGGGATGCTGGCACTGGGGGGAAGACCAGGCGGGAGCCGTCGAAGGGAGCCTGTGGGCAGAGAGGGCACCGGGCCTGTCTATAGTCACAGCATGCCGGACCAGAGAGGCTCCCAGTGGACGGAGGCTGGGGTGAAGCAGGCCAGGCAGGAGGGGCAGCCACCTGTCATGGGGAGGCTTGGCACCTTCGTGGCTTTGCAGAGGACACTGCAACACACCCAGCCCAGAGGCTTAGGACAGGAAGGTGGGTCTACAGATGGAAGCCGCATCTACCCCTTGTGTTATCTCTGCCCCTCCACTGTGTTCCACTGTTTTATGCCTGTTCTAGGGTGTCCCCCAGGGAGCCCCATGCTCTGGACTTTTCCTTATACCTATCTCTCCTCAAAGGGAAGCCCTACTCCCCCAGAATTCTGTTCTCTGCTGGGTGTAAGTCAGAAAAGATGTAACCAATATGTTTTTCAAGACACCAGCTCAGATGTGCAAAAAAAAATATCCCTTATGTTGCCGATACTGAACTGAGATTTTATCTTGGGTTCCTGGCAGCGACTTAATCTGTTAGTGGGAATGAGTTCAGCCACTGAGGCTGTACTGGCTGATGCAGTGGCCCAGGCGTCCGCACAGCCTGGAGTCCATGGATGGGGTACGGTGTCCTGGCCATGCTGGCTGTGGCCCTGGTTGAGTGCCTCCATTTCTCCAACCGTTTCCTGCTTGTGGAATGGGGAGAGCCTCCTGTAGAAAAAGCTCCCCAAGGGCTCCCCAAGTTTACTTGTGTCTGGAACAGTGCCTGGCACATAGTACACAGTCAGTGAACCTCTGCTGAATGAATGAATGAGCTGTGGAAATGAAAGACCACGTGGCATAACGTGTATTTGCTGAATATGATGCCATAAACACACACACGACTCCTTTGTACACACCTGGGTCAGATTAGGGTGTCTGACCTGCCACCCCTCAGAGCACCCTCTGAGCCCTTGGTTTCCCATCACTCCCACTCCACAAGCAGACTGTGGTGAGGCCCTCACCTTGTGGTGCTGGCCGTGCATGATGAAGTGCAGCGTGATGAGGTAATAGCTATTGCTGGGGGGCTTCGTGTGGAACAGGAAGCGGTGCATGAGGTACTCCATGAGGGTCCAGAGGAACAGCCCGGTCAGGAAGAGGCCCAGGAACATGGACTCCGGCACCGGCACTGCATATTCTGTGGGGCATTGAGGAAGGGGCAGGTCAGGGCAAATGGCCCCTGTGCCCACCATGCCTGGGGCCCCAGATGGCCCCACCTTACCACCCCAGTCACTTTGAGAACTGCTGCACTTGATTCAGCAGCACGGGGCCGGGTCACGCTGTTGGGGCCCCTGGGTCAGAATGGGGAGGAGGCGGTGAGAACTGCGCTGGGTGAATGATGGGGCTGCAGGCCAGAGATGCACAGTTTTCCTCAGAGGGGCTGTGGTTGGGTACTGGACCCCTCCCCAGGAAGAAGAGGGCAGGGGGCCATCCTGAAGGAGTCAGTGAGGAGTCAGGGCTTGTTGGTGAAGATTGGGGCGGGAAGGACAGGGAAACCCAGTGCAGAAATCTCAATGTAACAGACTTGAAATCATGGCATAGGAGCCTATGTGCCTTCCACAGCCTCTCACTCACCTCACGCACACCTAATTCTGCCCCTTAGGGAAGAGGCGTGCACCCAGGCACCTGGGCACTGGAAGATCAGAACCAGTTAAAACCCATTGCCATCCAATCATTTCCAGCTCATGGTGACCTTATGTGTGTCAGAGTAGGACTGTGCTCCGTAGGGTTTTCAACAGCTGTTTTTGGGAAGTAGATTGCCAGGCCTTTCTTCCTAGTCCGTTTTAATCTGTAAGCTCCACCACAGCCTGTTCAGTACCACAGCAGCACCCAGGCCTCCACTGACAGGTGGGCCTCTAGTGACAGACGGGCAGCAGCTGTGCTTGGGGATCAAACACAGGTCTCCTGCACGGAACGTGAGGAGTCTACCATCGAAACACCAACGCCCAATAAAAATGTCAAAACATCACTGCTACAGAGTTGATTCCGACTTGATAGTGACCCGATAGGACAGTGGAAACTGCCCCATATGGTTTCCAAGGTCGTAGATCTTCACGGAGCACATTGGTTCAGCTTCCTCCCACCAACCTTTTAGTTAGCAGAGTGCTTAACCACTGAGCCACCAGGGCTCCTTTCATTACTATAACCTGTTGGCATTGACTCGATTCTGACTCCTAGCAACTCCATAAGACAGAGCAGAAACTGCCCCACAGGGTCTCGAAGGCTGTAATCTTTATTGGAACAGACTGACACATCTTCCTCCTGCTGATGGGTTCAAACCACTGACATTTTACAAGCTGACTGCTTAACCACTGCACCAGGTGCACCTGCCAAATAAAAATAATAGTAGTAATAGCGAGAGCCGATGTGCACTGCGGGGTACCTATGTGCTAGGTACCGTTCAAGCACATGCCTTCGTATTTACTCTTTCTAGCCTTGTGAGGGGAGCACTGATGTCGTCATAGCAGATGGACACACAGCCAGATTCCATAGTTGCCGAGCTCATCCCAACCGACCCTGGGGGCATCTTCAACCTTCCCTCATATTTAAAATGCAGCCAGGCTCTGGCCGTGGACTCAGCCCGTCTGTGGTAGCGTTAACTGGAAAGGTAGGCTACACTTCTGTTTCTACTTTGTTGCTTCCCATGTGCTCCTCAGATCCCTAACATCTGCCTCTTCCCCAGTCCACCAGGAGAGTGAGGGCTGTGCATGCTGTAGTTCTCGCCAAGCCTGAGTATTTTTTTCAGTCCATCTCTAACCTGAGTGTGGCATATGACATTGAATCTATCAGCTCCAGAGGTTCTGAGGCTTAGGAACACCCAGAGGGTCCTCAGTTAGATTTCAGGGCGTCTGCGAGCCTGCTGCGATCATGTACCATCTGCGTGCATTCTTCTGGGGAGTGCTTTTCAGACCCTGGAAGGCTGTGGGAGCAATGAGGTGAGAATACGGAGCTCCACCCCGCCTTCCGGGATTCTGGCTTTTCTCCTCTTCTGTGGACACTCCTTCTCAGACTCCGTCATAGAATCTCTGCCTCTCGTCCCTGGGGTCTAAGCCCTGAACCTCTCTCACCACCTGCCATGTCCCGCTCCTGACTGTAACCATGCCCCACGTGGTGACGAGATCTGTAACAACCACCAGCCCCAGAGAGCTAGTTGCTCCTGGGAATCTCCATGGGCTTATCCACAGGCCCCTCTACCCTAACATCCCCCCCATGGAGCCAGCCACCTTCCCCTGTTCTCCTGCCCCCCCCATCACCCCAGGCTGCTCCTCCTGGGCGGCTTTCTTCAGTGAGGGGTGCTGATGCCCACCCAGTTACCAAGGAGTTATGCTCCACTTATCTCTCCCATCTCTCTCCCCCATGTCCAGATGGTCACCTTCTTGGGTTTGCTCACTGCTCTGTCCCCTCCACATTATCATCTCTTGCCTAGATGACTGCATCAGCCTCCCAACCCAACTCCCTGCCTCCATAAACTGTTAAAACCTCCCACAATGCCTCGTTGTTGTTGTTACACGCCATGGAGTCGGACCGACTCATAGCGACCCCTCCTTGGGTTTCTGAGGCAGTATCACTATGGAAGTAGATTACACAACCTTCCTTCCAAGGAGTGGCTAGTGGGTTTGAACCACCAGCCTTCAGATTAGCAGTCAAGTGCTTTAGACACTATGCTAGCAGAGCTCCTGCCATTACCCTCAGGCAATGTCCAAACGCCACAATCCAGCCCTGCTTCATCTTGCCATTGCATAGTGGCTCATCCAAACCACCTGTGGCTCTTTAATCATGCGTTGTTCCTCATCTCCCCCCCCCCCCCACACACACACATTTCTGCTTTCAGGCACCAGAACTCCCTTCAGTCTTTGTTATCCATTGAGATTTGGTCCACAGACTCCTCCTCTGAGAAGCCTTTGGAGATGCTTTTTGCTCTGCCCAGGCTGGGTCACAGCCCACTCAGGCTGCAGATGCCCTTCCTCACCAATTCCCTGTGATCAGGGCAAGGGCTGGACACACAGAAGCACTGCTGGATCACCATCTCACTGAAGCCAGGCATTGTCATGTAGGTCACCCTGTGAGGGTTCCAGCATGGCCTCTCTCTGACAGTCTCTGGGGTTACTCTGAAGTTGCAGGACCTTCTGTTTTTCAAAGGCTGTCCTACACACATCTCGGCTGTTAAGCCTTGAGCTTGCCTCTCTGTTCAGCTCCCTGGTGCTCTGCACCCCGACTCTTGTGCATTTATTAAGCAGCTGTACCAGGACCCCTGAGTCTCCCTCACCTTGTTTTTGGACTCTTATTTTCTCTGCCTGTGGCTTGTGCCTTACCCAAGGGGCTAGGAGATGTGGGAGGCTGTGGAGACAGTCACTCACGCCACCTTCGCTGGCATCATGGTTTCAGTTCACCACTGTCCACACTGGGTCTTTATTAGACAGGCACATTGCAGCTCCCTGCAGAGGCCAGGGGTGCTGACCCAGCCCTCAGCTCACTCTCTCTGCCACTCAGAAAGTCCTCTCCAATAGGTCAAGTCCCTGCCCGCCCCCTCACCCCAGCATCACCCACGCTGGCCCATGACCCATCCGGCTGGAGCTGGTACTGCGTGGCATCTCTGAAGGAATCTGGCAGAGGGACCAGGGCCAAACCTTCAGCCTGGCCTGCCCCTCCCCCGCAGTTCTGGCGGCTCTGCCACTGATGGCGATTGTTAGAGGAGCGCTGGGGACAGTGGGCGATTCAACCAGCAGGCCTACTGCGCAACAAGCCCTGTGCTGTGCCTCAGCTATTCAGCGTGGGCAGAAAGGGTAACCGTGGCTCTCAGGACAGACATGTTCGTTAACCCTCAGGGACCAGGAACAGCTCTGTGCAGCTTGCTCATCCCCTACCCCCCATTGGGGTCAAGTGGAAAAACCAGGCCCCTCCTGTCTGAGTGTGTGGGAGGAGCCTGCAGCCAGTGGAGAGCATGGGGCCGGGGGTGCACAGGCAGGAAGTCAAGGGGTGATCATACTACTGCCAGCACCCTCTTTCCTGGGCCATCTGAGCCCCCGCCCCAGACCAGCACCTCTCCCGGTAGGCTGTGTCTGGACAGACAGACCACTTGGGCAGGTGGCATATACCTGGAGGCCCAAGACAGGCAGTGAGCCTTGGAGGCCACACCTAAATCTTATGGGCTGCCCTGAGACTCTGCCTTCCAGGCTCTTTGGAAGTTACCCCAGGCTGGCTCCTCTCTCTGTCTCCTGCCCCTCAAAGCTAGGGGCACCTTGTACCCATATCCCAGACACAAGACCCTAGATCTCTCACTCAACTTCTCTGAGGCTCCACTTCCTCATCCTAAAAGGGGCTGATGATGGCGTCTTTCTCCTGGGCTGCTGGGAGGTGAATAGAGCCAGTCCCTGGCAAGCACAGGCTGGCCAGGGAAGTGCTCAGGAGAGGAGAGTGTGCTGGTACTCCAAAGGGCCTCTGCACAGGAGCCTGTGACATGGAGACACTGTGGACAGGCCAGCATCTCAGCCAGGCTCCCTGCTACTCTGTGCTCTGTTCCCGGGCTATTCGGAGTCCAGCTCCCAGTTCGGCCACATGACAGAATGATTTATTTCATTCAGTTTCTGGACAAAGAACCCAGGTCAACATATGTTCTGATACAAAGTTCAGTGTGTATGTGGGGTCATAGCCATCAAGGCGATTCCAACTAATAGCAACCCCCATTGTGTTTGCAAGGATGTTAACTTTATGGAAGCAGACCACCCCATCTTTCTTCCACAAAGCAGCTGATGAGTTCTAACCAATGACCTTGTAGTTAGCAGCCAGATGCCTTAACCACTACAAAAACAGAGCTCCTTAAAGTTCAGTTTTGTTATTGCTATGTCACCTGACAAAATGATTCCATTTCTCCTGACCTGTTGCTGATGTTTGTATCCATCTGGGAGGGTCCGGGCAAAATTTTTGTGTATAAGCCTATTTGTACATAACAAGACCAAACCCAAGCAAACCATTTGCTGTTGAGTGGACCTGACTCACAACAACTGCCATGGGTTACAGAGTAGAACTGCTCCATAGGGTTTGGTTGGCTGTCGTCTTTACGGAAGCAGATCACTTTTCTTTGCTGGTCCTGCTGAGTGGGTTTGAACCATCTGGGGGTTATTTTATTTCTACAGGTAAAAACCATTGCTGTCAAGACTCATATCAACCCTGTAGGACAGAGGTGAATTGCCCCATGGGTTTCCAAGGCTGTGATCTTTATAGAAGCAGACCGCCACATCGTTCTCCTGCAGAGCGGATGGTGGGCTCAAACCACTGAACTTTCATTTAGCAGCCAAATGCTTAACCACTGCACCTCCAGGACTCCTGTTTTTCTACAGCTAGGCCTTGTTATAACAATTTCATGATACAGTTGAGGTCTCTGTGTGCTCAGAAACTCAGGACCCAGAAGAGCACTGAGGGCATTTACTTCCAGGATCTCTGTGGGAACAAATCAGAAAGGAACCTGGAGTTACCTGTGGTGAAGGAAGTGAAGAGCCGAATGTTGCCCTGGGCGAGGGTTCGGTAGTAGGACCAGCTGAGGTACAGCATCAGGGGAACCCAGATGATGGGGACACTATACCTGCAGGAGGGCCACCAGGATGAGAAAGAGACATGCACAGGAGCTCAATAGGGTCCAGCTTCCCTAGGGACATGCCTCTTGATTAGAGGGAGTCAAGATGACCCCAAAGCATATACAGAAAGCATATGGAGACCTGAGGTCAAGGGACTCTAAAAAAAAAACCAAGCCAAACACACTGCCATCGATTCAATTCTGACTCATAGCAACCCCTTTTGGGTTTCTGAGGCGATAAATCTCTACAGAAGTAGATTGTCCAGTTTTCCTTCTGTGGAGTGGCTGGTGGGTTTGAACCTCCAACCTTCTGGTTAGCAGTCAGATGCCTTAGGCACTATGCCACAGAGCTCTTTGGGAACACTGTAAAGGAGGAAAAAATAGGACAGAGGCTGTGAGTCCATCTGCTTCTGTCTCTGAAATGAGTTACTGGCAGAAAGGAACTGTGTCCACAAGGGTATGAACTCTGAGTATCTGGATAGACACTGACCTCTTGTGGCAGAGGAATGAATTGAAGGCTAAATTGTTCCCATGGGTATTGTTGATTCCAACTAATAGCGCCCCCTTGGTGCAGAGAACTATTCTACAGGGTCAAGGCTGTGACCTTTTGGAGACAGATTGCCAGGCCTTACTTCTGAGATGCCTCTGGGTTTGAACTGCCAACCTTTCAGTTAGTAGTCCAGTGCTTAACCATGTATATGCTTTGGGGTCATCTTAACCAAAGCACTCCTAAGGGCATTAGAGGCTTGACAGCGTGGACAGGAGTATGTAAGAGACCAGGGGTGGCATCCTAAGCAGTTGCAGACTACATGTTGGGTTGTTACCCAATTAGTGGTCAAACCCATGTGTAGGAATGAACTGTACATAAGCCACACCCCATTCTCCCTAAGAGCTTACAGTACAGCCCTGGCCCTGGAGAGAAGCCCAACTGCCCCTTCCCCTTTCATATCTGCCTGGTACCATCAGGAAAGAGTGACAGTCCACCATGGGCTCAGAGGAGGTCTTACCAGACAGTCTTGGAGAGGGCCTCAATGAGGTCTGAGTGAAAGAGGCGGATGGGCCTAGCCACTGGCTGGTGGACCCACTCATCATACTTCTCTCCCAAGTGGCCCACCTGCCACAGTAGGGGCTTCTGCCAGTCCACCAGGTCCTGCAAGACACAAGGTAGAGGATACTTGATATTCGCGCCTGTCCACGTTCATTCTCCCGACTCCTGACTATAGTATCCCAGTGCCCCCTCAGCCATGTGGTCTGCGTAGGGCTATCCACCCTCCCAGTCAGTGGTCCAAAGCTGAGCAAGCTGCTTGTCCCAGCCCCCTGGCCACAGCGATAGGATCCGGGGCAGGCCCACAACCCAAGCTGATACAGTGAGCCATCTTCATGCTGGAGTTGCTAAGTTGGCAGGATGGGAGCCTGGAGCAGCTAGCAAAGCCTGCCTGAGGACACAGCCAAGCCAAGAGCAGGAGACGTACAAAATCCTGCTGATGATATCTGAACACCGAGAGTCAGCTAAGCCTGAAGTCGGAAGTCTTCCCCAGGACTCTTCGGGCACAGAAGCCAATATATTGTGTGTCAGGAATGAAATGGGCCCTTTTCCTTTGGCATTGTCCTGGGTGAGTCACATTCATCCATTCCAAAAACCACGTACTCAACAATTTGCTTAATATTTCAGATGCATATATGTCTATGCTAGGTGCTAGAAGAAAAAACAGGAATGTAAGAGACCATCTTTGCTTCATTCAGCTTAGTGTTTAACTAATTCCTGAGTTCAGGCTCTGAAGTCTGGCCTGAGGACAAATCTTGGCTCCACTACTGACTGTGTGATCTTGGGCAAGTCACTGGAGCTCTCTGAGCCTCAGTTTTCAAGGCTCTGAAATGGTCATTATAGTGGTGCCAGCAAGATGAGACATGACAAGTAAGACAGTTTGGTCTTGATGCAAAGCAGGCTGAGATCAGAGATCAGGAGGCAGGATGATTGGCACAAGAGCCCAGTTCTAGGGTAGGGGACAAGAGCTTTGCAGAGGACACAGAGTTTGGGTTGGAGCTTATACCACACGGATGTTGGAGAGGTGAAGAGGGTGCAGCAAGAGAGGGAACAGGGACAGAGATGTGGACTTGAGAACAACTATGGCCTGTTGGGTATTTTGACCCAGTCTGCAGGGCAGCAGGAGGGACGCTGCTGGGATTTACATAACAGAATCCCCTATACCTGGCCCAGGGCTGGCACTTCGACCTCTTAGCCTTTGTCTCCAAGGGATAGAAGTGTTCGTACCCCATGGGTACTCCCAGGATGATCCTTTGAGGGTAGTAGGAAGAATTAGACTCAATTTCTAATTATATTTATCTCATCTTTAAACTGTTTTCTAATGTACATACTCTAAGAGTAGAATGAGGCTGTGAGGCTGGAGGCTATGCCACTGGTATTTCAAATACTAACAGGTCACCCATGGTAGACAGGTTTCAGCAAAGCTTCCAGACTGAGACAGACCGAGAAGAAGGAAGGGACCATCCACTTCTCAAAGAATTGCCCAGTGAAAGCCTTATGGTTTTATGTTTATAATATTATATTTACAATATATTTATATTAGTGGAAAACTTTATGAATAGCCCTGAAACGTTGTCTGATATAGTGGCAGAAGATGAGCCCCTCAGGTCAGAAGATACTCAACAACTCACTGGGGAAGAGCTGCCTCCTCAAAGTAGAGTCAACTTGAATGATGTGGATGAAGTAGGGCTTTCAAGACCTCTGTTTGCTGATGGGGCACTATTCGAAATGGGAAGAAACAGCTGAATCACCTATTAATAACTGGAACATGGAATGTACAAAGTATGAATGTAGGAACATTGGAAGTGGTCAAAAATGAAATGGAATGCATAATGTTCAACATCCTAGGCATTAGGGACCTGAAATGGACTGGTTTGGCCACTCTGAATCAGATAGTCATATGATCTACTGTGTCAGGAATGACTAATTAAAAAGGAATGGCATCACATTCATCATCATAAAGAATGTTTCAAGATCTATCCTGAAGTACAATGCTATTAGTGATAATATCCCCTTGCCTACAAGAAAGACCAGTTAATACTACTACTATTTAAATTTACATCTCAACCACTAAAGCCAAAGATAAAGAAATTGAAGATTTTTACCAACATTTGCAGTCTGAAATTGACCAAACATGCAATCAAGATGTATTGATTATTACTGGTGATTGGAATGCGAACATTGGAAACAAGAATTACTGGTAGTTGGAAAATATGGCCTTGGTGACAGAAATGATGACAGAGATCGCATGATAGAATTTTGCAAGACCAATGACTTATTTATTGCAGATACCTTTTTTTCAACAACTTAAATGGCAGCTGTACACATGGACCTTGCCAGACAGAATGCACAGGAATCAGATTGACTATATCTGTGGAAACAGGCGATGGTGAAGCTCAGTATCTTCAGCCAAATAAGGTCAAGAGCTGACTGTTGTTTTTATATGCCGTCAAGTCGGACCCGACTCATAGTGACCCCTCCTTGGGTTTCCGAGGCAGTATTACGACGGAAGTAGATCGATTGCCCCATCTTCCTTCCAAGGAGTGGCTGGTGGGTTTGAACCGCCAGCCTTCTGGTTAGCAGTCAAATGCCTTAGACACTATACTACCAGAGCTCCTCAAGAGCTGACTATGGAACATAATTGCTCATAGGCAATTTGACACTGAAGAAAATAAAAACAAGTCCATGAGAGCCAAAATATGACCTTGATTATACCAAAAACCAAACGGCCTGCCATCGAGTCGAATCCAACTCATAGTGACCCCTCCTTGGGTTTACAAGGTGGTATCACTATGGAAGTAGATTGCCCAGCCTTTCTTCCGAGGAGTGGCTGGTGGGTTTGAACCACCAGCCTTCTGGTTAGTAGTCAAATGCCTTAGGCACTACACCACCAAAGCCCCTACCTTAATTATATCCCACCTGAATTTAGAAACCATCTGAAGAATAGATTTGACACACTGAACACTATGACCCACAGACGAGTTGTGGGATGATATCAAATAAAGAACATCATACATGAAGAAAGCAAAAGGTCATTAAAAAAAAAAAAAATAGCAAAAGAAGAAAAGAGAAAATTGGATGTCAGAAGACACCTTGCAACTTGCCCTTGACCGGAGAGTAGCTAATGCAAATGGAAGAAATGACAAGATAAAAGAGTTGAACATATTTCAAAGAGCAGCTCGAAAAGATGATAGTAAATAATAATTTATAAATCAAACTCACTGCCATCTAGTCGTTCCAACTCATAACGACCCCTCCTTAGGTTTCCAAGGTGATATCTCTAAAGAAGTAGATTGCCCAACCTTCCTTCTGAGGAGAGGCTGATGGGTTTGAACTGCCAGCCTTCTGGTTAGCAGTCAAATGCCTCGGCGTACATATACATATAATGGAAGGTATGCTAAAAAATCTACCCATAGGGATGCAAGATCCAAGAAGTTTAGAGACCATAGCTCTAAGCAATGGGGAGCGTTAAAGAGCTAATGTATTGAGGAATATTACTCAGTACCAATAACAGTAAGTTAAGAGCAATTAAATTGATGCAGCACCTTCAAAGTCTGCCTCTGCAATTGATCAACTGCAGGGTCCTGGGCAAGTGTCTTTACCTCTTAGAGCCCTTCCAATTTTCTTGTCTGTAAAGGCAAGTGTGCCCCTACCCACCCCACTAGCAGTGGGGATGAATTTCCACAGCGTGTGGCATATAGTAGGTACTCAATCAATCTCTGGTACAAGGGACAAAAGTTAGGAGCTCCTGCAGGTAAGATGGGTGGTAGTGATAGGAAAGGCGAAGAGCAAGAGACGTCAGTGGAAGAACTCTCACGCCTGGAAAAAGAACCATGATCCTGGAAACCTGCCTTCCCGCAGCCCTGGATGGAATCTCTTCCTTCCACAAGCCTCCATGCTACAGCCACCTGGGCACCAACAGGTCATCCAAGCCTAGGCCTCTTTGTTTCCAGCCCTACTGGAGTGAAGCTTTGGAGCAGGAGTGGAGCAGTTCCCGGGCAAACAGGGCAGGTCTCCGTTCACTCTTTCTGTGCCTGTGACAGAGAGGAGAAGGCCCAAAGGGGCCTTTTGGGAAAGGCCCAAAGATAGTCGTGGTTCCTGCCGTGAGGACTTGGCAGGTTTCAGTTGCAAGCCGCCTTTCTGTGGCATGGAGGACACTTCCTGCTTCTGACCCAGGTCAGCCCAGAGCCATGTGCCTCAGCCCCAGGTAAATCAGGTAATCAACCAAACCCAGCTTTGTCGCCGATTTTCTTCCTGGCCCCAGAGCCTTGTCTACTTGCCCTCATCCTTGGTCTGCAGGACCTTACCAGCAAATGGACTCATTGGGTTCATTTTGGATCGTTTCTTCCATTCTTCCACCCTCGGTCTCTAAACACATACACACATGCATGTACACATACATGTACACATGTGCATGCACACATGCACTCACATATACAAATGTGTACACACACCTGCATGCACACACACAAATGCACATGTATTTACACACCCCTGCACCACCAGGAAAGAGAACTGGAAGAACCAGCTTGTGGCCTATGTTTACACTGTGTCCAGCAGCGTGTATAACTCCACCCCAGAAGAAGCTGGGTCAAGGTCACTGTGAGAGTTTGAGGCCCTGCTCTAATTGCAGTAACACTCAGAGCATCTGCTATGGTCCAAGCATGGTTCTAAACACCTTACAAATCATCTGATCCTTGCCATACCCCAGGTAGGTACCACGTATTATTACTCTCATTCTGCAGGTGAGGAAGCTGAGGCTAAGTGACTTGCCCAAGATTACCCAGTTACAGCTGTTGATGAAGTGGCCTCTTTATTATTGTGAACGTTGGTAAGACTCTTCATCCTGAAGGGCACTTTGTCTGATATTTATAAAGCCATGCTGGCTTCCTTGGTGTTTGCATGGTGGATCTTGACACCTTTTACCTTCAACCTGTCTACATCTTTATACGTAGAGGCATCTCTTGCAGACAGCATATAGTTGGGTTTTGCTTTTTTATCTAGTCAGATAATTTCTCTTTTAATCTGAGTGTTTAGTCAATTTAGTTAATGTTAGAATAGGTCTACCTCTTATTATTTATTTTCTGTTTCTTTCCTCTTTTCTTCCTTTCTTATCTTATTTGTATTAATCAAGTATTTAAAAATATTCTACTCCACTATTGCATTTTTTTCTCCCTTTGAGATGAGATTCATGTAACTATTTTGCAGTGGTGTTTAGTATATTCACAATTTTGTACAGCTTCTGTCTAGTTCCAAAGCATTTTAATCACCCACAAAGAAACCCTGTACCCATTAAGCACTTGTTCCCCATTTTCCCCCTTCCCCTAGCCCTTGGCACCCACCAGTCTGCATTCTGCCATTCTGTCTCAGTGGATTTACCTATTCTGGATATTTCATCACTACTGGCTTCTTAGCTATGCCTTTTTGTACCCACTCCTTCCAACAGTTGCTCTAAGGATGATAATGTGCATTCTTAACTTATCACATCTCTTGTACACTTAATCCAGACTTTGGTACCTGAACTGATGAACATTTCCAGCTATTGCATGAAGGTGTGGCCAGGTGGCCCCCTCTCTCAGCCTAGCAGTGGGGCTTGGGCAGATTTTCACCTGTTTATCTATGTTGCCTTCATTTCGTAAACAGGTGGAAAACAGCATAGGATTTATAAGCTTAATTCAGTTGAGACACAGAAAGACATAACCAGAGGAGCAGTGAGTCCAGCCTGAATATCACACTCTTTTGCAAAGGGAACAGAACGTGCATGGGAAGCTGGAACTCGATTTCTGTGGAGGAATTTACAGGGGTGGTGGCTCTTTGTTGTCTAGTGCTGTTGAAAATACCACTGGCAGATGGCTTTAACAAACAGAACTGTGTCCTTTCACAGTTTAGGAGGCTAGAAGTCCACATTCAGGGCACAGCTCTCGGGGAAGGCTTTCCTTCTCTGCTGGCTCTGGGGGAAGGGCCTTGCCTCCTTTTAACATCTGTAGGTCTGGCATTTCTTAGAGATCTCCATGTGTCTTGGCATCAGTCTTCCCCTGCATCTAGGAGGCTGTTAGCACAGGGATCCCGGCTCCAAAGGACATGTGCTGCTCCTGGTTCTTCTTTCTTGGTGGTAGTCAGGTCCCTCCTCCTCTCTTCACGTCTCTCTCCTTTGATCTCTTGCAAGAAAAAAGGTGATGCAAGCCACACCCTAGGGAAACTCTCCCTACATCAGATCAGGGCTGTGACCTGACAGTGCATCCCACCCTAATCCCCTTACAATATACTGGCTTTTCACCACAGATCACATCGTGGAGGATGATTACATTATCACATAACTGCCAGACCACTGAGAATCATGGCCCAGCCAAGATGACACATATTTTAGGGGGACACAATTCAATCTATGATAGGTAGAAACAAAGCCCCCCAACACAGGGGCCTATGTTTCATTTCCTGTTGCCCTTTTGACATTTGGATATGATTTCATTTACTCCCTGGGTTTACCAGTAGACCCTGGCCATCTGTACATATAGCTGTCTAGAATCAGGCCCAAGACCTCTGACCTGCTCATTGGCCTCAGAAGACCTAAAACCTAAGCCCTGTATCTAGCCCATAGGGCAGGTTCACAAGGTACCCTTCCTTGATGTCCAGAGAGGGCCACTTCCCTTTGGGGGATGTATGGACCATGCCGAAAGAATCCCAGTAAAGCCTCCCTTTCCTCCCTACAAACCCCCCTCTTCCCCAGTTATCAAGGCTGAAGCCGTAATTCCACCACTAGAGCCTCAGCTCCGCTACTCCAGGTGTTGTATCAGAGGAAGTAAAGTGAACCTTCCATGTAAGTACAGAAACCCAGCCCCTCTGACAGCCTCCCCATTTTATGGATGAGAACACTGAGGCCCAGAGGAGTTAGGTGACTCCTGAAATAATGTCAGTTGGTCCTGTTGTAGGAGCCCCCCATTTCCCTTACTCCATTCCATTCCCAAGAGCTGGGACTTTTACCTTGTGTCCCCAGCTTTAGTTGAGATGGTGTGTGCACTGACAGGGTGTCCCTTCTCAATTCTCACTCAGTCCTGATCACAGGAGGAAAGACTAAATTGGGTGCTAACCCACTCAGTGCCGCTCACTAATCTTTCCAAGATGGCAACTGGCCTGGAACTAGTTTTGAGAGGGAAGCATGGCAGGAGATGGCAGCTGAGGATCCAATAAGGAGGGCAGAGACTGAAGATAAATTTCTCTGCCTAGTCCATGTAGCCAAGGGCTACCTCAGCCCCTCACCCTCTCACACAAACGTCTCTTCCTCCTGGGCCAGTGGTCCTGGTCCCTTCTCACCCCTTCCTTCCCTAAGGTTTGGGGACACAGGGAAGGCATCGGCAATGGGCTGGCAGCCTCTGTAGGAGGCTGGATAGGAGAAAGGAGGGGAGAATGGGCCACTTAAAGCTCTCTGGCATCTAGGGGGTCCCACAGCTAATGTCAACAACTCACTTGAGTCTCACAACCAATCCTCCTTTTCTCTGATGCTCGGAGCTGCCCAGCAACCACTCAGGTCACCCAGCTAAAAAAGTTAAGGGGATGAGGGTGAGGTGTGCCTAGAAGCCACTCTGGGGTGGGCTGTTGGCGGGGAGGGCAAGAGGTGTCCTTTGGTAAACACAAAACCCCTTAGCAACAGGCTGGGCCCAGGAAGCAGAGGCAAGTCGGGGTGAGTTTGCCCCAAAGCCCTTTCTCCAACCAGGGCCTACTGTGTGCTACCTTGCACCTTCCCTCAGCCATTCTGCCCCCACCCCAAGGGGAGGGGAGAGAGGGCTATGCCAGGAAAGCGGCTGGCAGCAGGGCCCAAGGGGGAAAGGGCAGACAGCTACTGGGGTGGACAGAAGGGCCTGCTCCTGGGGTGGATGGGGGCCTCCTGGTCTCCCCACCTGCTACCCAGTCCCCCCTTCTCCCAGGTGGTACAGAGGCCAGCTGGCACAGAATACTTCCCTGGGCAGCCCTAGCCCAGGAGTGGGGAGCTAGGAATCGGTGTTTTCCCAAACAAATATGGGGAACCTCCTTGGTTCCAGCAGCTCCTCTTACCTCCATAAGCAAAGACAATCGTTTGAAGAAATGCCTGCCCAAGCCCCAGAACACACAGCTCCAGGACAGCTCTCTGGGCCGGAAGTGGAGGATGGGCTTCCAACTAGCGGGAAGGAATGACAAGAAGCTCACAAAGAATTCGGCCACTGTGGTCTGAGTCCTTGTCCCAGGGCCCAGGCCAATTCTCAGCTTCATGTTCACTGTTGTCTTGAGCCTCAATTTTGAGAGGTAGGGCCTGCCGTGACCTCATTTTACAGAGGAGGACACAAAGGGTCACTTGCTCAGCTGTGTCTGATGCAGGCAGGACTTGAACCTAAGCCCTTGTGGATGACTCCATGCTCTTAACCACAGGCGAGGAGATCTGCGTTCAGCTGAATCCAGATTCCCACGGCTATGAATTCCCAAGTACTGAGGCTGCAAGGGGCCCAGCAGGGCTAGCAGGGGTATCTAATTCATTGGCGGTAGGGAAGCAGGGGCTCGTGGTGCCCTTGCCAGAGGCAGCAGGCCTGTCCTGGGCAGTCTAGCTGGGAGCTCCCAGCTACACAAGTTCAAGTCCAAGAGAATGGTTATAGACCAACTGGCTCTTCTCCTATGTTGGAAGACCCTTCCCTCCCCTGCCCCTGGTGACCTGATAGCCTCAGACATGAGGGTTCAGGGCGATGAGGGTAGGCAGAGAGCAGAGAGAGGGGTAGGATGACCCTCAGGTCACCCACACAGCCTCCATGACCTTGGTGCTAGATGTTGAAGAATAGCAAGGGGTCCCCCAGTCCTGCCTTGTCCTAAAGTCTAAAGCCTTGGGGCGGTCTTTCACTTTTGATCCACCTTTGCACTCTATACCAAACTCCACTAGCCTTCCCACAACCCCTCTCAATGGCACAAACAATGATCTCCACTTTGCTGATGGAGAAACTGAGGCCCAGGGGTAGCTATGGTCACCCAGCAGCATCCTGCCTCCCAGCCTGTCCTGTCCACAGCCCTCTCAGCGTATCCTCTGAGACTCACCTGCCTGACTTCAGCCCTGGCGGCGGGGAGGGGGGGGCATTTTCTGAGGATAGCTGAGCTGTTATGAAGAGGCCCAGGGTCTCTGGGCAGGGAACAGGCTGGGAGGAGGCCACAGACCCTGGGCCCTTCCAGGACAGCCTCGGGAAGGTGCCTGGGGATCCTCCTAGGCAACTGGGCACTCCAGACCCCTACTCTCAGCTCGAGGAGAGAAAGGAGGCCAGAGCAGGGCAAGCCAAGCCAGAGGCTGGTCCTCCCCCAGAGGGGAGCTGCTCCTGGGCCCTCTGTTCTCATCCAGGTGCCGTTTCCCTGGGTTCTCAGAGACCTGCTGAGGTCCTGAGAGGGTTACACCTACGTGGCCAAGTGGCCAACATCCACACCTTCACGAGGCCCCTGGGATCCTGGAAGCAGTCCGATGTTAAAAGGTGTGTTTGGTGGGGAGCCTAAAGCTCATTTTGTTTTGTGGCCCACCTGGCTGGCTGATTCTACTGGGCCAGAAGGAGGGCTGACACGCCCTTGCTGGAGATGGAGGCTTGGGGCAGGGTCAGGAAGAGGAAGAAGCTGGGCCAGGGGCCACCTCCCCTCTCTGCTGTCTTCCTTCCAGTTACAGGGCTCGGGGTCTTAGTCCTGGCCAGCTGTCAAGAAGACAGGGGCCAGTGGGAGGGGACCAACAGGAGGGGCAGGGGCTCAGCAGTAATCACCAGCTCAGCCACCGGCAGCGGCAGGCAGCAAACCGCAAAGGGACTTGGGCAGGAGACTTAATTGCTCTTCCTCTTCAGTTCAATCAGGATAATTATAAACCTTTTCCAGTGCAGGTGTGCCCAGAAGCCAAGAGCAGCGGCAGATCCAGCACCTGGACTGGGGCGAGCCGCAGGCTGCCTGGGTTCCGGAACACAGGGAGCTGCGTGCTGCGACCCGGTTTCTTGTCCCACAGGGAAGCCTGGCTCCTGCCCAGCCAGGATGGAATGGATGATTTAGAAACGGTTCCAAGAGAATTTCATGCAGAGACTGAAGTTAAGACTCCGCCTCTCCCAGGGTTCGCCTGTGCCTCTCTGCTCCTTTCAGAACCTTCTCCCCTCTGCCCCATGCCACCTCTCGGTCTCCCCCAGTTTTCCCAGTATCTACCCTGACAGGCTGGCCTGGTGGAGCCCTCAGCAGCACTCAGAGGGGCTCACCTTGCATGCGAAGCAGGAACCTTTAATTTCGTTAACTTTTTAAGTCCCTTTGCCCCTGGGGCAGGTGTGAAATCCATTCAACTGCCCTCTGAGTCTCTCCCCAGGTTCCCCAAGGTCAGGACCCAATGGACCCCCCCAGGCCTGGCCTGAGTCAAAAACAGATGCTGCGGGTTCCAATGGCCTTGCTACTCTGAGGCTCAAGTGAGACAAGGGGCTGTGTGCTCTCTGAGTCCCCAAAGAGACTGGAGACTGACCACATGATGGAGATGAGACAGGAGGAGGCCTTTTTAGGAAAGTTACAACAACAATACAAACGAAAGCAAGAAAAGCCCTATTCAGCTACCCTGGGAAGCCCAGCTCCAGACTGAGGCAGACCCACATGGGCCCCAGTGCAGAGGGGGCACCTGCCAGAGTGGGTTGGGTCTTTACACACACCCCTACCTGGGACACAGGGGAAGGAAAGAGGTGGAAGGAGAAAGTGTGAGTGAGAGAGAGCAGCAGGGAAGATGAATGGGTTGCAGGGAGCAGGCCCCGGAGCAGAGGTGCCCCCTTTGTCTTGAGTGTGGTCCCTCTGGCAGACAGGGTCTGGGAACTCCCCTGTGGTGGCCCTGTGTTTCATGGGCTCTGAACCTCCTGCAGTGGTAGGGTGAGGGTCAGCCCAGAACCTGCAGCTCAAGGATCCTGTGGGCAGAGCCTTCCCCAGAGCAGGGACGGCAGTGTTGGACCTGCTTGTACCCAGCCAGCCTTAGAACAGCTGTCCACCCTGCAATGATGGTTCTTCCCTTGCCACTCTCCCCAGTGGTTGCCCCAAATTCATCAGTCCAGCTCAGCTGTATCTGACATTCAACCCCTCAGCCAAGCCCACATAGGCCAAGGAGCCCTCTCAGTGAATTTTCAGTACAATTCACTGCCCACTCACAGCCCAGCCAGAGACACACTAGCTCACTGTCTGCCCCCTGCTTATTCTCTAGTGCCCTCTTCTCCTCACACAGCTCTTCCTTATCCCGGGCAATGTCTGGCTTCACCAGCTTTTGGGGTCCTTGTCCCACTCAAGCTGGCTGCCCCTCACCCCATGTGCAGAGCAGGCCCAAGTCCCCAGAGACTTCCGGTCTACTATTTGTGCCAAGATTCCCCTGCTTTGATCTCTGGCTGGGCATATCCATGCCCCACCCCAGCAGTGAGCAACTGCAGCCGAGCCCAAGGGAAGTCTAGGTTCTGGGGAGCCCTTTGGGAGGCACACCCTTCCTCTCTCTGGCCTTTTCCACTTTTGGTTATCTGGAGGCTGAACTTCACCTTTCTTTCTTCTGGCTGCCAGCTGGTGGGTAAGGATGTGATATGTCTGCTCTGATGGGGATCGGACATGGGGTGCTTCACCCAGCCTCTCCAGTCGGCACCCAGATGTGTCCTCTGCCATGGGTTCCAGGCTCTTCCAGGGGTGATGTCAGTCATCATGTGACAGGTGCCATCTTCAGGTTCCTGAGGTCTGGGCCCCAGGAGTCCTGGCCAAAGGGGTCCAGTAAACAATCAGCTCCCTGAATGCAGGTCTTGTCCTATGGCCCTCAGTGTCCCAGGTATCTTGCACAGGCGCAACAGAGAACACCCAGGCTGGGCATTTATGGACACACACACTCCAAGGCTACCCCAAAGGAAATGGCAATATGACAGTAGGGCAGTCCTGTGACCCCAGTTGGAGGTAAATGACCTCCAGGCCTTGCTCACTCCAGTATCCCTGGCAATTGCCACTCCTACCCAGGTCCCCACTGAGTGGCTGCATTTCCACCTGTGGCCCCTCAGCTCCTCTAGGGCTCACTTAATGAACAAATGGAGTCTGCTTTACGACTGCAAGGCAAGCTAGCGTGTAGCAGCACTGCAGAACCCTTTGCCTCTCCCCAAACATTGCCCAGGGCTCCAGCACTCTCTCCAGGGGCCTCACAGGCTCCCACACTCTGGACCAGAGGTGATTCTCCAGGCTGATGCTTGGGGCAGCTCCACATCCTGCATTAGGCAAGCCGGGGCTGTATGGGCCTGCCGACCCCGTCACCTTCCCCAACTTCAGAGGTCCTGGTGGGAGATCTCTTCTTCTCCAGGGGTACCCGGGGCCTGACCCTAAACAGACAGAGGCTTTGTCTTCTGCATTTGTCTGTGTTTTCCACAGACATACTCACTGCAGCCTCCTGTTTGGCTGTGCTGTCCAGGCCATGTTTGTGGGCTGCAGCCACCTGCTTCACCTTCCTCATCTTCCCTGGGCACATATTATGAATGCTTTAACTTTGGGCACCACAGCCCCTCTCCTCGCCCTGGCAGCCCCCCACTCCATTCTGTGCCAACTACCTTCTCCCAATCCACCTCTTTCAACCTTGGTTCGATCTCAGGGTCTGCCTTCTGAGTCTCCACAGAGGTCACAGCCCCATTCTCCATGGAACCCTGGAAAGAGAACAGATGCAACGAAGTGATTACTTTACAGTGTGTGTGTGTGTGGATGAGGAGCTAAGCCTCACCCCCCACCCCCACTCCAGGAATGAGGAAGCCAAGGGGGGGACAAGCCCACGGGGTGGGGCAGGGTGGGTAGAAATCAAGGACACTGAACACTTTTGAAAAGAGACAGATACTGATGTGGGTGGCATTGTTCTCTGTACTTTTCTTCTCCCTTAAAAAAAGATTTCTGCCAAAACCAAAGTGGCAGAAAGATCTAGGCAGTGGCAGAAAGATCTAGGCGAGCCATGAAGCTGGGCGAGAGGGTATAGGAGCAGGAGAGCAGTTAGTGGGGATGTTCTGGGAAAGGAGTCCCTGCTGGTCTCAGCCCCTTCTGGCTGGTGCCAGGCAGAAGGAGTCACAGGGCAGCACCCAGGGCACCTGGCGGGGCTCACTGTGTCACACCCAGTGACTATGTGCCTGTCCACTCCCTGATTAATTCAATAGAGCCCCGGGGTCACAGGCTGGGGCCTCGACCTGCCAATAAGAAAGAAGCAGCGAGAAAGGGAGATGGTCCCTCCGACCATCCCATGTCTGGCTCAACAACCATACATGGGGCAGAACCGGCACAAGAGTACCCAAGTGGGCTCAAGGTTAAAGCAAACTGGCAAAGCGGTAAAGTCAGAAAGAAATGGAATGTGCTGGGAAAATCACACAGGCCGAGCTGCTCTGTCGTCACATGGGGTGAGGCCAGGGAGAGAAGGCCAGCACGTAAGTCAAACTCATGCTTCCCTGTACGAAGGGTGGGGAGAGTCCTCGCCAGTGGGGCCTGCCTACTGAGTACCTGTGTGACTCAGAAAACCCATGGTGCTGGGTGGCCATGGATGGGTCTTGGAAGCTGAGCTGAGGAAACTATGTGAGCAGCTATTTGGGATTTCTGTTGTTAAACTCTTAAGTTTTTGCTTCCAGATAAACCCAAGAGAAACTGATAGTGCAGTGACCAAATTGACATTTTCTGGGGAAAAAATATACACAATCCAAATAAAACCTGTCCATCCTGGGTGAGCCTATTGGTATTCGAAATATCAGTGGCATAGCCTCCAGCCTCACAGCAACACACAAGCCACTACAGTACGACAAACTAACAGACCAGTGGTAGAACAACAGAATGCGAAAATGACTGAACAATATTAATATCACATGCCAGTAAAATTTTGCTAAAGATAATTGAAAAACATTTGCCACAGAATACTGACAGAGAACTTCCAGAAATGCAAGCTGGATTCAGAAGAAGACTTGACACGAGGGATGTCACTGCTGATGTCAGATGGATCTTAGCTCAAAGCAGAGAGTAACAGAAAGATGTTTACCTGTGTTTTATTGACTATACAAAGACATCTGATTATGTGGATCACAACAAATTATGGATAACACTGCAAAGAATGGGAATTCCAGAACACTTGATTGTGCTCATGAGGAGCTGTACATAGACCAAGAGGCTGTTGTTCAAACAGAACAAGGGAATATGGCATGATTTAAAATCAGGAGGGGCTGTGTGTCAGGGTGGTTGTTAAGTTTGTTGTCAACTTGGCTGGGCTTGGTTGACTGGCTGGGCAGCTGGATGTAGTTATCCCCCATGGTGAGATCAGTAGTTAACTCCATGATGGAATCTATTGGAGATCTGCTTCCAGTATACAGAAAGCAGGGAAGGTCTCTAGCTTTTTGGCACGCTTGAACCCTATATGTAGCCAAGTTGTTGTTCAACAGCTTACCATGCCCTGCTGATCTTGGGACCTTTTCCTGGACTTGAATTTATGGCCTGCCATGTTGTTTGGTGATACCAGGACTGTGCCTTTTAACTTATTAACCTTGGGTTTGTCAGCCTCAGCAGCCAGCTGCTGTCTGAGAGAAGAAATGCCTCTAGCTTCAGTGGGCCAGGAGCAAAAGACAGAGCTGAAATCCAAGGTAAGGGGCTTTGACCCAGCCCCTAGAGGCTGGCACTTTGAACTTGGACATTTTCTGGGGAAAAAAAAACATACATAACCCAAACAAAGCATACATAACTTCTAGCCTCCAAAAACTGTAAGAATAAACTCCTGTTTGTTAAAGCCATCCCATTTGTGGTATTTCTGTTAGAGTGGCACTAGGTAACCAAAACACAGGGTTATGTCCTTTCACCATACTTATTCAATTTGTATGCTGAGCAAATAATCTGAGAAGCTGCATTATATGAAGAACAATGGCATCAGGATTAGAGGAGGATTCATCAACAATCTACAATATGCAGATGATACAGTCTTGCTTGCTGAAAGTGAAGAAGACTTGAAGCACTTACAGATGAAGATCACAGACTACAGTCATCAGTATGGATTAGGCTTCAACATAAAGCAAACAAAGATCTGCACAACTGGACCAACAAGCAACATCACAATAAATGGAGAAAAGATTGAAGTTGTCAAACCTTTCATTTTACTTAGATCCACAATCAACACCCACGGAAGCAGCAGTCAAGCAATCAGATGTCGTATTACACTGGGCAAATCTGCTGCAAAAGACTTTCAAGTATTAAAAAGCCAAGATGTCACTTTGAGGATTAGAGAGTAGCTGACCTAAGCCATGGTATTTTCAATTACTTCATATGCATGTGGAAGCTGGGTGCTAAATAAGGTAGACCAATGAGGAATTGATACATTTGAATTATGGTGTTGCTGACAAATATTGAATATACCATGGACTGCCAGAAGAACAGCCAAACCTGTGTTGTAAGAAGTACAGCCAGAGTGCTCCTTGGAAGCGAGGATGGTGAGATTTCGTTTCACACACTTTGAACACGTTATCAGAAGTGACCACTCCCTGGAGAAGGGTATCATGCTTGGTAAAGTAGAGGGTCACTGAGAAGGAGAAAAGGGGCCCCCCAGTGAAATGGATTGCCATTGTGTCTGCAACAGTGTGTTCAGACATGGCAACAGCTGTTAAGATGGCGCAGGACCAGCAGTGTTTCGTTCTGATGGCGGCTAACAAGAGCCACCCCCCGTTACTCTCTTGGATTAACTCCAATTTTTCCCTCTAGCCAAAGGAATGACTTGCCATGTCCAATCATACCTTGCGTTTTCCTGCTCAAATGTTATCCTGTCCAGGATGGTGACAGAGGTTACTATTTCATGAATCCTAATTCTGTGCCCATTAACTTTCAATCCTCCTGACAATCGTATGAGGTAGTCACTTGACAAATGGGAGAACCAAGGAATGGAGCAGTCCCCCAGCTGCGGAGGGATGAAGTCAGGACCTGAATCTAGCAGCTGGACTCCAGAACATTCACTTCACCATCGAGCTCCTCTTCCCAAACCATTCGAGCCAGAAATGATTTCTTCATTTCAGACTTTTGTAAAATCAGGCTTTCTATGTGTCCCACTGCCTCAGATGGAATTACCTGCCTCTTATTTTCACAAGTTTGGGCAATTATCTTAATTGTCCAATGGTATTATAGATTCTATTAAGGCAAGACATTATGGACTCCTATTTCCTGTTTTCCATGGTGCCTGGCAAGGGCTCTTGCCAATACTGCCTCAGTAGACCACATTTCTTCACAAAGTAGCCAAGGCCCACAGCCACAGTGTGGTGGTGGTATGGTTGGTCACTGAGGACAGAACCCTGAAACTCAGCAGGGCTCATGCTCTTTGGAAGTAGGAAATAGATGTGGTAGGCACATATGCTTAGCACCTGGTGTAAGAGTAAACATAGCCCTCTGACTGAGAGGGGTGGCCCAGGACACCAAATATGCCACCTCAAAATGGCATTCTGAGCTGGATAGGACATGCCCAGCTATGAGGGTCAAAATTCGAACAGTCTCACCATAGAGCCCAGTGTTCTTTGGACAAGTACACAAGACATACACAAGCAAAACTAAAAGTACACAGATATTACTATCGGATTGCCAACATTTTATTTTGCCTAAGAAAGATATTTTTAAAAAATTACCATCATGATAGATTTTTCTTTGATATCTAGAGGCAGAAAGATGTATTATTTGTATAGCTTCATTTATTTCATGATAATTTTCAATAAAAACCAAAAACAAACCCACTGCCATCGAGTTGGATCCGACTCATAGCGACTCCTCCTTGGGTTTCTGAGGCAGTATCACTACGGAAGTAGATTGCCTAACCTTCCTTCTGAGGAGTGGCTGGTGGGTTTGAACCGTCAGCCTTCTGGTTAGCAGTCAGATGCCTAAGGCACTACACCACCAATAGATGGTAATTAAATTACACCATTTTTATTACATAAAATACAGGAAAAATGAAATAAAAATAATCATTGCATCTAAAAATGCATATATATATATATATATATATATATATATAATCATCAGCATCACTTAATAAAAGAAAGGAACATTTAATGCCAAATATGAAGGGAATACGTGATTTCAGAATAAAGGCACTTCTTCCCAATGAAAGCCAGTTGGCAAATTTATACTGGCATTTAAAGAAGCTAGATTTTATTTAAAAATATTTATTCATGTAGAAAAATTATAACATACAGCTATGTTTTATAAGCAAGAATTGTGCATAACTACTTTCTTGGTTCAAGTTTGTTGATATGGGGCTCTATAACTGACATGCAACAGGAAATTGATCAAATATTCACTTGATCTAAGATTTCATTTCAAAAATTACTAGAAATCCAGTTTCACAGAGATATGTTGGCTGAAAATGGAAAGCACACTCCCAAATCTTTTTCATTAACTTGAAATATTCTGGGTACAATGAGGGAAGTAGAAGAGTATGGCTTATGTGGCCAGCATGGAACAGTTAGGAATTCTCCCAAGAAGGTTCTCTTGGATCATGAACTAGTTTCATTTTGAGAACTAACACTGGGCACCACTCCCCATGGAGGATGCTGAGAAGGGGGACAGAGGGGAAGGGAAAGAGGAAGAGAAAGAACTTTCCTTTTAACACAAGTCCAAAGATGCCTCAAGAAGTTACAATTTCCTTCTCCCCCTTCTTCCTTTTCCTGCCCCAGCTTTATCACAACTTAAAGGTCTTGAGGCCACCGAGGAAGAATGTCCTGAGTAATATGGCTTTTGACAAATTCCCAGACTGACCTTATAAGCAAGGTATTCTCTGGGTGACCTCACCAGGACCACACCCCTCCATGGCAGAAGCCCAGGTTATTATCATAAGACTTCACACACCTCCAACATGCAAGGAGACTCCAAGGACAACCATCACATGGACAAGTTTAGCAGCAGAAACAGCTTGAGGTATAAGCTTCAGGGTGACACAATGAAATCCTCCAGAGTGTCTTTCATTGACTGTTTTCCTTGGGTCTAGCAGTGAAACGTCAGAAGGTTTAAAAACTTTCTCCACATGTAGACAAGACAAAGACCCTCCCTGAAGAGGGTCCCCTGTTCTCACTCAAGGGACTGCTCCCATCTGAACCTCTTCGGGGGTGTTGCCCAGGAACTGCTAGGAGCTGTGGCACCGGCACACTGATCTGGGCCGTGTTTTCCAGACTTCCATGCTCCATGTTTATTTTATAGTTGAGCTGGGCTCACCCTTGAATTCCACAAACACCATCCAGGAATCAGAAATGTGTAAAGGTCATTCCTGGGCACTAGGGTACAACCCAAACTTCAGAAGACTTAAAAAAAAAAGTTTTCTGGAAATTTCCACAATGCATTATTTCAGCGATTCTCCTAGAAGCAAGCCAAAGGGAGTTTAAAAACCAAAAGCATCTGAAAAGTGCTCTTTTCAAATATTTGGAAATTGTTCTGCGTGATGCCATGGGATTGCATCCATTTTAGCATTTGAAAGGAAGTGAGTAATTTTGTCCTCAGACTTATACTGGCTTACACAAGATGACTGAGTGGGGCTTGACAGGGTTGTCCAACCCAACTGTCACTTGTGTTGGTCCACCTAAGGGACACAAAGCTGTCCTAAGGCTACAAGAATGGTTCTGAAGACCAAACCCCTCATATTCTGGCCCCTCCTGAGGTCTCCACCTCGGGAAGGCAAGCAGGAGTCGAGGCTAGAACACGTTTGTGGTCAGGGCCATGGCTGTGTGGTGAGGAGCCCGGTGAGTCTCAGCAGGGTGGTGCCCAGGGCTGAAAGCATCTTGCTCTCCTTAGACAGTCACTTGTTGGTTGCCTCTCAAGCTTGGATGTAAGCTTCACGAGGATAGGGGCTCTGCTTGTCTTGTTCACTGCTAGGTCCCCAGTACCCAGCACAGGGTCAGTACTCACATACTGGTTGAATGCCTACATCCTACACGATAGGTAGATGGGTGGCCTGTTTAAGCTCTGGCGGCCCAGGGCTGGAGAGGCCACCAAAATGTGGGCAGAGTGGGCAGGAACAGAGCCATCCTCCATGTCCTCCACAGCCTGTGTCTACAGTAGAGAGAAGGTCAGGCGAGAGGAAAGGGTAAATAAAGTTCTCCATTAAGGAGAACAGCTAGAGCAATCAGAGCCAAGAGCCCCGGGCCATGCTGAGCATTACGGCAGTGGGTGAGGAGGGTAACCTGTTCTGAGACTCTACCAGGCCTCTGGGTAGCATTAGCTCAGCTGCTAATCAAAAGGTTGGAGGTTTGAGTCCACCCGGCAGCTCCTCAAAAAGACAGTCCTGAGACTCTACGTCCAAAATATCAGTCATTGGAAGCCCTATGGATTCTGGAGCCAGGGGGGCTGGAGGAACTTCTGAAACTACTGCCCTGAGATCACCTTTACACCTTGTACCAAAATATCCCCTGAAGTCTTCTTAAAAGCAAACAATAGATTAGCTTAACTAGTTAAGAAGGTCTGCCTTGAGGACTGTGCTCTTTTAATAATGGTATAGGATCAAGTTGACAACAGTAACTTGTAAGATTAGATAGGAACCTTAGGGGTCAGTGAGTTTATGTTAAGTATGGAAAAACAACTCAGAAGGAGGCTGAGAATAGTTGTACAACTCGAAGAATGTACTTAGTGTCACTGAATTGTATGTGTAGAAAATAGAATTGGTATATGTTTTGCTGTGTATATTCTCAACAATAGCAACATAAAGAAATAAAACCAAAGAAAAGAAAACCTTGTGGAACACAGTTCTCTGACATACATGGGGTTACCATGAGTTGGGATCAGCTCAACAGCAACTAGTGAGACCCCTCTAGTCAGTCTGGGACTTCATGGGAAAGAAGCCAGCAAGACAGCTGTGCCAACCCTAGCTTCTCCCAGCACAGTGCTGACTCTTGGCAGGTCATGAAGTATTATTTCATCTCAGGTCATCCCAAGCTGTCTTTGGGCCACCACTGCCCTTTCTACTAGTTTCCCTCCCCTGCCCATCTCTTTCACACTGAGTCCAGCACCCTCAGAACAAACTTCCACAGGAGTCCAGAATTGTTCCCTGTCAGCCCCCTGAGCTTCCCAGCCAGTTTGCCAAGAACACCTGTCTCTAGAGAGTCAGCCTGTAGGGGCCAGCTTGGGATGGGGAAGAATAAAAGGCCAGCTATCTACCATGATACTCTAAGACTGAGTTCTAGGCTAAGGGACACAGCTCTAGATCAGGCTCAGAACCAACAGGCTATGTGATCTGAGGACTTGGTTACTGCAAAAGAAAGTCACTTCTCTCTGCCAAGGGCACTGAGAGTTCCAGCTCTGTTCTCAGAGGTTAGGAAGGTGACATCAATGAGTGAACAAGGCAGGGGATGGTCTCATAAAAAAGACCCATTTTGTCTGCATATTATACATATAGGAATATTCATGTCCACAAATAAAGATGCATGCTAATTTCCCTTAAAAAATATAGCACCCCTTTGCTAGAGACATTAGGAAAAAAAAAAGAAATATCAGAACCCAAGTGCAGTAATCAAGGTCATTGTCACTTGATCTTTTTTATTTATTTATTTATTTATTATTAGGATTTGGGTGAAGATTTACAGAGTAAATGCACTTTTCATACAGCAGTTCACATATACTTTGTCTCATGTCATTGACCAAAATTTACAATGCAGCAGCTCCCCTCCCACTTCCTCCCCATAGTTACCTCCTCCCAGTGTCCATCCCTTCATACTCTTCGAGAGGCCCATTTTCTGCCAACCCTGTATATGATCTTGGATACACTCTCCATTTAGACATACATAATTGTTTAGCTTGTTCACCCATCTATCCGTCCCTATACCCATATTTGCTTTCATTAACAACTCAGTATTGTATTTACAAAGGGGTTCATATTTGTTGTTTGTACTGCCCATGTAACTCTCTCTGTCTTTCTCATCCTCAATGCTGCCATATTGGTCACTCACATTTGGTACATTGCCCTTCTCTTCACCCAAATCAATATTTATCTCTATCTATCTAACAGCATTCCCTCCCCTTCCCTCCCACCCCTGGTAACCAACAAAGAAAATGTCCTCCAATATATAAACATTTCCTTAACTTTTACAATAACGGACTAATACAATATTTGTCCTTTTGTGACTGACTTATTTCGCTCAGCATAATGTCCTCCAAGTTCATCCACGTTATGCGGTGTTCTGCAGATTCTACATTATTCTTTAGCGTTGCATAGTATTCCATTGTGTGAATGTACCAAAGTTTGGTTATCCATTCCTGTCACTTGATCTTGATATCAGGGAGGCAATAAGGAATGGAGTGGACTGCAGTTAACCTGAGTGGTCATGCCTGTCATATGGAGGCAGTCCTAACTTAGGACCAAGTCATGTGAGGACTGGACTCAGTACTGTCAGATCTTGTGATTTTTAAGAAAAGCTAGAAAAGGGGTTTTATGTCAAGTCTCCAGGTTTTAAAATATGACTCACATTTAAAACAAATAAACAAACAATGTGGGCAATTGACATGTCTGAGTACAAACCCAGCCTTGGTCCAGAGTGTGAAACCTCTGGGTGAGCTCAGGCCTCCTACCCCACAATAGATCCACGGAGTAGGAGCCCAGGATGGGCAGGGGTAGGGCGAGAGGAGGGTTTAGTTCTACCCACAGTCCTCAGGACAGGGAATCCACACAGGGAACCTGGCTAGACCCAGGCACTGGGTGGGGCAGAGGACTGGCTGGCACCAGGGAACTGGAGCCCCAGCCAGGCTCAATGAAGGGTGACACTGGGCCTCCTCCCCACCCCAGTCTGGAGTCTCATGGGGAAGTGGGATAGGAGGGGAGCAGAAGTGAGTGGTGGACACGATATCCACTGGCTTGCTTCCACTTGTGAGTCTAGAAAGGAGACAAATTCCATGAAGGTCATGGTGGAGTCCAGACCATGCACCAAGGATGCCTGCAGGGTCTCCCTTCCCAGGGTACAGACTTGAACAAGTTTTCCCCTGTGATGAAGACACAGGGAGAGGGAGTTCTACCAGAAGAGAGGACAAGTAAGTGAGACACGCACGTAGATACGTGCACAAGAGTCTACATCTTATTTTATGTTTAGGAAGCAGCAGCAGCAGGCTGAAGCCAGGGTCTGGTGGTCATCACAGCCTCCCTACCCTGGCCCATGGTGGCAGTCCACACAGCTAGTCCTGGGGGGAAAGGCATTCCCGTACATGCCTTCCTAGCCCTACTATTACCACTCTAGTAGCCAGTGATGCCCTATTCCGCTTCTTTTAAGCCTGTTAAGTTACTCCCCAGTTTTCCCCACACGGAAGTGCTGGGGGATGGCAGGCTATACTAGAGTAAAGCAAGCCCCCTTTAGTGAGAACTGAGTGCCAAGCTTGGCCTACTCTGTACCTTCTCCCTAATATCATGTGGCTCCTGAGAGAGCCCTACTGCTTCCACTGTGGGCATCATAACCCTAAAACCTATGCAGTCCAGATCCCAGTGATACCAACACAACTCTTCTTGACAGAGCAGAAGGAAACAGTGGGGGAAACTGAGGCAAGGGGGACCAAGTCACTAATTCAAGGTCTCTCAATCAATCACTGGTAGTAAGAACCCAATTCCAGGGCTGCTGTTACTAGTATCCTTCATGCCTTATTCTCTCTCCTCTTGGAGCGTTCACAGGAGTGCTCCTGAGCCCTTGACCTTGGTCTCTACTTAGCCCCAAGCTCTCCTCATTGCCCCAGGCCCTGACATCCCTAGAGAGGGTTTGCTTGCAGGGTGCATGGGGAGAGAGAAGAGAGGAGAACAACAGAAAGCCTGCACTCCACTCTGCAAACAAACAAGTCAACCATAGAGGTGGTGTGAAAGGAGGCAGTGTGCTGAGGGGCGGGGGCTGCAGGAGGCGGGAGAGCCACATAAAGGAATGTTGTTCGGGAAAGCTGGGGCTGGGCACCGCTGGACGGACAGATGGCCTTTTATCCCACAGCCTGGGTCTTGCCTGAAAACCCTTCTTCTGAAATGAGATGGTATCCCAGGCCCTGTGTCCAGCTGCCCTGACGCCATGGAGGCCCAGAGGAAGGTAGGGGCTCCAGGTGCCTCAGTGTGGGCAGGTAGGAAGGGACAGGCCCAAGGAGGAAGACTATGGTGTCAGGGCTTGTCGCAGGTACATCAGCAACCTGCCTCCTATGGGTCCGTAAGAAGGCCTTCGCCCAGATGCTTCTTCGGGGAGAAGTCTTTTGTGTTACACACCTGTGGCCTCCAGGGAGCAGCCTCCTTGGAACTGGTACAATGAAGGCAGTAGACCTGCCTGCCTCCATGTCTGCCACGCCCCCCTCTGCATTGCCAGCTTCCCATTAGAAGCCAGGCCCTGCCAGGCCTGACTCAGGCCACCCTTTGAGGGGCGAGGCCCCACCCTAGGGAACCACACCTGGCAAGTGACAAGCCCCAGAACCCAAAAGCAAGCCCATGCTTCCTCCTCCCCAGAGCCACTGCAGAACACTATCCTGCTGGCCACTATCCGGTCACTCTTGGTAGGAGGAGGGGGACCCAACCCAACTGTGCTGACAGGGGTCCATCTAATTCCTCCTGCACAGGAGATGTGGGGAGATGGACAGGAATACTGCCTTGGCCTCCTAGGTCCTGGATTTCAGCTCCTGATGACTTGGCACTGTTTCTATTCCTGGAATGAGCTCCCTCAGATGACATCATCGAAACAGAAGCAAGCACACGTGGACCACCCAGGACATGGAAAAAAGGGGGTCAGGGGTTTGAAAATCCTAAAAGATTACCCACAATTCCCCAAGGCCCTCCCCCGAGTTTTAAAACTGTCAGCTGAATTTTCTACCAAATCCTGCCCTGGACCATAGCCTTCCATGTGGCCCCTCTCCAGCCTCAGTCTAGAGCATCATTCTGAAGAGTTGAGAGGATGAGTAGCTTCCTCCAATGAATGCCTGACTCAGGGATTTGGAGACACCCGTGGGGAAACTGCCCTGTTGGGAGCACGGGGGAATGCCTAACTTGGATGAGGTCCAACTAGGGGAGTGCTCTGAGGCTCACCCCTGGTGCCTCCTTACAATACCTTCCTAGGGCTACAGCAGTAGGATGGGTGGGGCGTAGGGTGGGTGGGGCTTGAGTTTCAGCTGAGGAGCAGCTTCAGCAGCTTGCAGGAAAAGAGTTCCTTAAAACTTCTCTCTTTGTAGATTTGCTGGGATCACGACTGTACCTTAGACTTGAACTGAGACCTCAAGGCACCTCAGGTTGGCTTGCAGAATGCGCTACCCACAAAAAATGCACAGAAGCCATACACGATTTCCTTACTCCCCCAACTACTCTAAAGAAACAAATTTCAGATCTACCACCTAACTCTTCAACCTGTAAGGACTTTCTGTGTTTTGGAGAAGTAAGACCATTAATTTACAAATAACCTCACATACCACTATTCCAGACACAATGTTCCTTAATTTGCCTTTTAGGATCAAAACAGAAAATTACCATGGTAACTGAAAAATACTATAAACTCAAAGATAATAAAAATGCAGTGCATCAGAACTTATGGAGTGTAGTTAAAGTTTTGCTTAGAGGGAAATCTATAGCTTTAAATGCATAGGGTTAAACCAACCACATAAGCTTTTTTCCTCAGGAAGACTGGAAAAAAATAATTCAAAAAAATAACCCAGCAAATATAAAAGCATGTACCAATGAAATGGAACAGAAATACATAATGGAGAAAATTAGCAAATTAAGAATTTGCTTATATTAAAAAAAAAAAAAAAAGTAGAAGACAAATTGATATCCTCCAAGCATGACCGAGAGAGACCGCAAACATGCTTACTCTCAGGAATAAAAAAAATCACTTCAGGCTGTGTAGACATTAAAAAGATAATGCAAGATCAGGCTTACTGGTCTGACAGAGACTGTAGGAACTCCCGATGAGACTGGGGCCCTTCGTCAGCCTTCAGCCTGGAACTGAACTCACCCCTATTGGTCAACTTTCAGCAGAAAGATAGATAGGCCTGTGTGGTGAACAATAACTCCAGGGAGGGACACACTCCTTAAAACAATCAATCCTGCAAGAGCAAAAGGGCAGCGCTTGAAAACAGTCAACACAGGGAGCAAGGAGCAGAGCACTGCAGTTACACGGCAGGGATTGCAGTCAATGTCACGAGGCAAAATGCGTGTGAACTGTAGAATGGAGGACCAATCTGCTCTGCCAGCTTTCACCCAAACCACAAGTTTTTTTAAAAAGATAATGCAAGGATAGTATGGGCCACTTCCTAAAAAAAAATCTGAACCTGTATACGAATTGGATATGTTTCCAGGAAAATAAAATTAAGCAAATCAAAAGAAAAAGGTTGCCTTTTGTAATCTATAAAGAAAAACTAATGGCTGTTCTGTTATTTACAAAATGGCAAATGATGTTACAGAGAACAATAAAATAAACATCACTGATCTTTATACAACAAAACAACAACAATCACAACAACCTGCCTTACACCTCCCCCTCCTCCCTTCTGACTGATTAAAGCCCCTCTCTCTCCTGCTGCCTGGCCATGCAGGCTCCTCCCATTCATAGTTGAGCTGGTTGAAATTCAGGAGGCTGGTTGACTTACACTGGTGGCATGGTTAGTTTCAGAACACAAGTCTAGACCCTCTAAGCCTGGTCTCTGTTTCTGACTTATTTCACTCATTATGTTTTCAAAGTTCAACCATATTGCAGTCTGTATTCAGTAATCATCCATGTAGTTCGTAGCTTGTATTAGAACTTCATTTCCCTTCATGGCTAAATAACTTTGTGTTGTAGGGATATATCACATTTTGTCTATCATTGTTCTATTTATGGTCACTTGAGTTGTTTCCACCTTTTGGCTATTTACATGTGTTTTATATTTTCCTCCCACTCAAGTGAAACATCAAACTTTTCATACATGTCTTCAACATCAGAATCTGTGTCACTACTGGGGCCATTTTTGTCAAATTTAACACAGTTCTCTAGTGCACACCATATTAATTTCCATCTAAGTTGTCTGAGTAACAAAAGTTCTTTAGTGACACTATTGGAAGTGTGATTCTTTGCTGCAAGTCACTATTCAGGCACAATTATTTTGTTTGGTTTCTTTGCACTCATCCCATGAGAGTTTAAGGGCTCTGGTGGCACAGTGGTTAAAGCATTTGGCTGCTAATCAAAACGTTGCTGGTTCAAATCCACCAACCACTCTGCAGAACAAAGATGAGGCAGTCTTCTTCCAAAAAGATTTACAGCTTTGGAGACCATCTGGAGCAGTTCTAACTCTGTCCTTCCTGTAGGGTCCCTATGAATTGGAATTGGCTCAGCGGCAACGGGTTTTTGGTTTTACGCAAACTTATCCATGTGTGATTTCCACAGTGTAACTACTGAGTACTTTTCTCAACATTTTATTGTGAAAAACATGTAGCAGAGCTTACAGACTGTCTCCATGGATGCCTGTGTCCCCACTAGCTCAATTCTACCATTCACATTTTACTGTACTTTTTAAAAGCAATCCTAAAGTGGCTTGTATATACCAACACTGAACCTGCAATTATGAGAGCACATCCTTAGAGGCAATCACTAAATCTATGTTAAATTTATTTGCCTCCCTCTTTAAAAGAAAAAAAAAAATCAACTTCCAGTAAGATGGAGGAATATGCAGACAAGCGACACAGACCCTCTTCAACAAAGAAAAGAAAAACCATATGACTGACATACAAAGGATAATCCTGGAGCCCTGAGCTTTGAAAGGAACTGTGAAGAAGTGGATTAGGCACCAACTAGTGGAAAAACTGAGAGCTGTGGTAGTGTAGTGCCTAAGGCACTTGACTGCTAACCAGAAGGCTGGCAGTTCAAACCCACCAGCCACTCCTCGGAAGGAAGATGGGGCAATCTACTTCCGTAGTGATACTGCCTTGGAAACCCAAGGAGGGGTCGCTATGAGTTGGGTCCGACTTGATGGCACGTAACAACAACAGTGGAAAAACCTGAATGAAAACAGTGAGTACACAGACAGTTGGAGCTGCGGACTGTCAGCTACTCTGACGGGACCAACAGCCTGAATATTTCCAAGTGGTGTTGGGACCTGAGAATTGACCTGAGATCAGCCTGATCACCAAGGGCTGCAGGGACAACTGACTGCACTGGTGGCCTATGACTAGGAAGGGAAACAACAAGGAGGGAGTCAATTTGAGCTGTTGACTTTCCGTGGTCCGGAGGGCACAGCTATTTTGATTGTTCACATGTGGCGGCCGTTTTAGATATTTAAAGTGACCAAGGGTGCAGCCATTTTGAATCTTTACAAGAGGCAACCATTTTGGATTTTAAAGTGATAGCATTCTCATTCAGATTCCAGGGACCTAAGAATAGGCTCTGCTTGCCAAGGTCAGCAGGGACATACGAGAGGCTGACAACAGGAAAGGAGAGAGGTGGTGAGTGTGTAAGTGCTGTCAACTAGCAAATAAAGGAGCACAGTACCCTGTTTGCGTAAATAACATACAAACAAAACAAATTAAAATCATGGGCAAGTCACTCCAACATACAATCACCAATTAAATATAAACACAAAAACACCACAATGCCTCAGAGACAACAGAGCATCACAGTCCACACAAAGAAGCAAGATAAAGCAGGAGAAACAGTGTACCAGGATACAGACCCAAAACACGTCCCTGAGGAAGATGCAGCATTGGAACTCCCTGATAAGGAATTCAAAAGAATTATATTTAGGTATCTTCAACAAATTGAGAGACAGATCAAGGAAAACACAGAAAAAACCCTAGAACAATTTCAAAAGACAATACAAGAATAAAATGACAAAATAAATGAAAAATTAGAAATGATACAAATTCTACACACAGAAATCCAGAAGATTAATACTAAATTTTCAGAAATAGATAAGACATTGAACGGGCAAAGGAACAGAACTGAATCAATAAAAGACAGAATTAGGCAGATTGAAGGTAAATACCTGAACACTTCTTTGGAAAGGGACAAATCAGAAAAAAGATCAAAACAAAATGAAGACAGCCAAAGGTTTATGTGGGATACCATCAAAAGGAATAACCTACATATAATCAGAATTCCAGAACAGGAAGAGAAAAATAAAACCACAGAGAAAATTGTCAAACATTTGTTGGAAGAGAATTTTTCTGGTATGATGAAAGATGAGAATGTATCCATTCAGGAAGTCCAGTGAACCCAAAACAGGATAGACCCCAAAAGAAAATCACCCAGACATACCATCATCAAACTTCCCAAAACCAAAGACAAAGAATCGTGAGAGCAGCATGGGAAAAACAAAAAGTTACCTACAAGGGGCAACCAATAAGACTAAGCTTGGATTTCTTGGCAGAAATCAGGCAGGCAAGAAGACAATGGGATGGTATATATAAAACACTGAAAGAGAAAAATTTCCAACCAAGTTATGTACTCAGCAAAATTGTCCCTCAAATATGATGGTGAAATTAGGACATTTCCAGATAAGCAGAATCTAAGGGAATTTGTTAAAACCAGACCAACCTTACAAGAGTTGCTAAAAGGAGCCCTTTGGACAGAGAAGCAACAACAGCCAACAACAACTGACCATTAACACACATGATGATATAACCCAGAAACCAACCCAGCCAAGGAAGTATCCAAAGTAAAT
>NW_006921654.1:11133122-11149988 GCF_000298275.1 Orycteropus afer afer
TTAATCCATGTCACTTTAATTTTGTGTATTTCACTGTACATAAATTATATTTCAATAAAATGCTTTTTAAAAAAAGAAAGAAAAGTACATGGAACAAAGAAATCAACACCATGAATAAGCACATAACAAAATGATAGCAACAAATTCATACTCGTTGATAATTACATTTCTGACAAGGGACTTATCTTTAAAATTTATTGAAAACTCTGTCACCTCAACAACAAAAAGATTAACAATCCAATTAAAAAATGGGCAGAAGACATGATGGACACTTCACCAAAGAGAATATTCAGGCAGCCGGCAAACACATGAAGAAATGCTCATGATCTTTAGCTCTCAGAGAGATGCAAATCAAAACAACAATGAGATACCATCTCACCCCAGCACTAGTGGCAAAGTTCAACAAGACAGAAAATTACAAAAGCTGGTGAGGATGGGGAGAGATTGGGACTCTCATACACTGCTGGTGGGACTGTAAAATGATACAACCACTGTGGAAAACAGTATGGCGATTCCTTAAAAAGCTGGAATTAGAAATACCTTTTGACCCAGCAATCCCATTACTAGGTATATATCCTAAAGAAGTGAGAGCCATAACAAGAACAGATATATGTACACCCGTGTTCATCACAGCACTATTTACAATAGCAAAAAGATGGAAACAACCTACATGTACATCAGAAGAATGGATAACTAAACTGTGATACATACATACAATGGAATACTATGCAATCCTAAAGAATAATGTAGAATCTGCAAAACACCATGTAACATGGATGATCGTGGAGGACATTATGCTAAGTGAAAGAAGTCAATCACAGATGGACAAATATAGTATTAGTTCATTATTGTAAAAAGTCAAAGAAAGGTTTATATATGGAAGGGAACTTTCTTTGTTGGTTACCAGGGGTGGGAGGAGAGGGGAGGGAACACTCAAAAAAAAAAAAGAATGCATTGATCCATGTCACTTTAGTTTTGTGTATTTCACTGTACATAAATTATATTTCAATAAAATGCATTAAAAAAAAGAAAAAAAATTGGGTGTCCTTTTCATATAATAAAAAATTTATAGATCTTAAATATATGTTGTTGTTGTATATAGTTTGATAACTTTTGACAAGTATATACCTCCTTGTTGCCAAAGCCCAAGATAAGATGTAGAACATTTCCATCACCCCAGAAAGTCCCAGGAATCTATTTTCAATAAGTTCCTCATGCAATTCTGATGAAAGGAACTGGGAGTGGGGGAAACAGTATCTAGTTCTCTCTGCCAGTGGGGCAAGAAGTCTGAGATTCACAGGGCTTTTCAAGAGAGGTGCCAGGTTCCCTGTTAGCAAACACACAGCTTCCCTGCTCCCCTGGACTAGGGCGGTTCAGGCACAGAAAATGTGACCTGCAGGCTCCTCCTCCAGCTGCAGGCTGTGGCCGCCAACCAGGAAAAATATAGAGGACCCACCCCAATGCCTGGGTCCCAGCAGCAGGAATGCTCACAGCCAGCTGCTCCTCCCCACCCCTCCTGGTCCCCACATTCCCCAGCTGAAAGGGCTATCATTCCATGACCACCTGGACACCCACTCTGGATCCTCCATGGGCTTGCTTGCTGGGGCCCTTCACCTGTATGGGCTTCCCTGCGGCCATTTCCTCCCTGTTCCAGCCACTTGACCTTAGGGACCTTAGGGCCCAGAGCCCCAGGTAGCCCCAGCGTCTGAACATCAACTGGACTGTGCTTCCCCAGCACCAACAACATGGCCCAGAATTTATTCTCAGCCCCTGTCCTAACAACAACAACAACAACAAAAAAAAAAAACAGAACAAACCCACTGCCATCCAGTCTATTCCAACCCATAGCAACCCCCCGGGTTTCCAAAGCTGTAAATCTTTACTGAAGCAGACTGCCTTGTCTTTCTCCCACAGAGTGGCTAGTGGGTTCAGACCACCAATCTTTTGCTTAGCAGCCCAATGCCTTAACCACAGTGCCACCAGAGCTCCTCAGCCCTTAGCCTGACCTTTGCTCTTCCTAGTGGAAATGATGGGAGCAGAATCCTGGCTGGAATGGAACAGCAAGAGGGGAAAAACGAATGAGAATTAGTGATTTCATTGGTACAGAATCAGGTCCAAAAATAGACCTACATATATATGTGAATGACTGATATGTGATAAAGGTAGTGTCGCTAATGAAATGCCTTTAATGAGCATTAATTAGTATCTTTAATGACTGTTAACTCATGTTTTTAATGAATATTAATTGATGTCAATTAAAATAAAATTTTCTGGGAAGTGGTGGACTTGAAACAGCCCAGGATCAAGCTCCTCCCCAGCTCTTTCAAAAGACACTACATCTCGCATCTCGAGCATCCTGGGGAACCTGTTCCACCTGATGGCCCCAGGATCTCAGCTCCATGTGAGGGTCAACAACGGACAGTTCTCTGCAAACTCTCTGACTGGCTGGCTCTGTACCAACGTCCATGCCTCTCTATGGTCCTGTGCCCTGTCTCTCCATCTCCCTGTCCTGGAAGGTATCTCCCCTGACCTAGTGCCGGGTCCCTGACCCAGAAGTCTCTTTATACTCTAATCCTGGCACAAAGCCTGGCACATAGAAGACACTTCGGAAAGGTGGGTCTGAGAGTTAGAACTCCCGGATTTGCATATGTCTACATGGGAGTTTCTGTTTCAGTCTTTAATCTCTCTAAATGCACAAAGACGTCCAGGTGTGCTACATTCATGACCCATATCTCTCTCACTGGCCCTGAAGTCAGACCAGCCACCTCCGTGGGGATAGCCTGACCTTCAGGGCACCACATCTGGCTGCTGAGATAATGTGCTTCTTGTGGCTGTGGGGGAGCAACACCCATCAGCCGTTTGGCTAGGAGCAGCTCCAGCTCCACTCACAGTTCAGGGAAGGGCCTGCGTGGGTGAGTTAAAGGGTAGGAGAAGCAGCCAAAGGGCCAATCTTTTTCCTTCCTACTAAACAGGAGCCCTGTTAGACGAGCTCAGAGAAGTCATACCACAAACGTGCATGATGAGACCCAGTATGTCACCAGCATGTATTTATGTGATGTTCTTTAGAAAAGGAAAAAAAAAAAAAATCTAGAGAGAAGGTTTTGAAAACCTCTTCCCCTTGGAAGGTCACCTCTTCTAGCTCAGCATTTCAGAGGTAACCACAGTCCTGGACGTCACTGCTTAAAGGACTACCCCTGTGTTTTCCATGAAAGGGGGCTGCTGGCCTGAAGCTCTGCTGGCTGGCAAAGAGCAGAGACCAATTCCTAGAGCACTGCTGACTGCCTTGTCCAGACAGGCCTTTCACCGCAGAGAGGAGGCGCAGCAGCCATCGCCCAGGGGGCCCCCTTCCTGACCAGGTCTGCCGGGGACTGGTGAAAATACGGCCTGGTGCTAGCCCGTGGGAGCTTTTCTGGGAAGGATGATGATCAGGAGACTGTGAAGTCACCTGGTCCTAAAACCCCTCCTGAGACCCATGAGGCAAAGGACAGGAACCTGAGCTTCGTGGCTGCCTTCCTGACCCAGCAACCCCCTTCCAGATTTATTGGTAGAGATGGACTTGTCCATTCCCCTGAATTCTCCCCACTCCTCTACTACTGCTTAAGCCAAGTATGGGTGACTTCCAAGCAAATCAGACTTACCTTGAGAATCTAAGCTCCCATAGATAAGGAGCGTTATTATTTAAGTTCCCTATAAATTTTGGGTGTTTCACAGGCTCTATTGCCTATAAAGGAATTATTTCTCTGGCCTGGGTAAACTTAAAATGTCCTAATGAAAGAGTCCAGGGTAGAGCCATAGCCAATAGGATCTTCTAAGTGCGTGTAAGCAAATGAAGCTTTTCAAGGCAACACAGCCGCCCTCTCACACTGTGACCTTCAATCTGTCGCCCCATGGCAGGGCAGCTGCCAGGTCAGAGTGTGTGACCCCCTGATTAATCAGTAACTGAGCATACAGGGAAGAGGGTCACCCGTCTGGGGAAGGAGAGCACGCTCCCTCTGGAAGCTTCCCTCACAAGCATAGACACATCACCACACATCATCCTCAAAGGCTGAGGGGGTTTATGAGATCTGGAAAGCAAATAGGTTCAGTCCAAGGGCCCTTCTGTCTTCAGAGGTTTGACTTCAGCCCAGTTAGAAGGGTCAGAAACCCACTGACTGGATTCCAACTCATAGCGACCCCCATTGGGTTTCCAAGGCTATAAATCTTTACAAAAGTGGACTGCCTCATCTTCCTTCCACAGAGCAGCTGGTGAGTTTGAACCACCAACCTTCTGGTTAGCAGCCAAATGTCTTACCCACTGTGCCACCAGAGTTCCTTAGAAGGATCAGAACCAAACCAAAAAAAACAAACTCACTGCTATTGAGTCAGTCTCGACTCATAGCAACCCCTCTTAGGTTTTTGAGGCAGTATGTCTAGCGAAGCAGATTGCCCAATCTTCCTTCCGAGGAGTGGCTGGTGGGTTTGAACCACCAGCCTTCTGGTTAGCAGTCAAATGCCTTAGACACAACACCACTAGAGCTCCTAGAAGGAGGCGACCCTAAATTTCACTCCACTTCTATTTCTAAAAGAAATGCACTTATTGTCCCTTGGCTTAATCTCATGCCTGAAATGTGTTGCTAATAGGTGTGCAGTGCAAATATCAGAGACCTGAAGATCCACATTCTAGAACTTTCTGAGCTGCAGGTTCCTCATCTGTGAAATGTTGTTGTTGATGTTAGAGTCCTTCAAGTTGTCTCCGATTCATGGCGACCCTGTCCACAGCAGAACAAAACACCACCTGGTCCTGAGCCAGCTCCATAATTCTTGCTACACTTGAGCCCATTGCTGCTGCCACCGTGTCAATCCATCTTGTTGAGGGCCTCCCCCTCTTTCGTTGACCCTGCACTTTACCAAGCATGACATCCTTCTCCAGGGAATGGTCCCTTCTGACAACATGACCCAAGTATATGAGACGAAGTCTGGCCATTCTCACCTCCAAGGAGCATTCTGGCTGCACTTCCTCCCGGACGGACGTGTTAGTTCTTGCAGCAGTCCACAGTATTTTCAGCATTCTTCGCCAACACCACAGCTCAAAAGCATCAATTCTTCTTCGGTCTTTCTTATTCACTGTCCAGCTCCCACATGCATATGAGGCGACTGAAAATACTACAGCTTGTGTCAGGCACACCTTAGTCCTCAAGGAGACATCTTTGCTCTTCAGCACTTGAAAGAGGTCCTTTCAGCCAATTTGCCCAGTGCCATACATTGTCTGATGTCCTGCTTGATGCTTCCATTGGTGTCGATTGCAGAACCAAGCAATGTGAAGTCTTTGATAATTTCAATCTTTTCTCCATTTATCGTAATGCTGCTTATAGGTCTAGTTGTGAGGATTTTTGTTTTCTTTATATTGAGATGTAATCCATATTGCAGACCGTATTCTTCAATCTTCATCAGTAAGTGCTTCAAGTCATCCTCACTTTCAGCGAGCAAAGTGGAGTCGTCAGCGTATCGCAGGTTGTTAATGATTCCTTCTCCAATTCTGGTGCCATGTTCTTCTTCACATAGTCCAGCTTCTTGGATTATTTGCTCAGCATACAGATTGAGTAAGTATGGTGAAAGGATACTACCTTGACGCACTTCCTTCTTGATTTTAAACCATGCAGTGTTCCCTTTTTTCTGTTCAAACAGCCTCTTGGTCTATGTACAGGTTCCTCATGAGTACAATTAAGTGTTCTGGAATTCCCATTCTTCTCAATGTTATCCACTATTTGTTATGGTCCACACAATCAAATGCTTTTGCATAGTCAATGAAACACAAGTAAACATCTTTCTGGTATTCTTTGCTTTGAGCCAAGATCCATCTGACAGCAGCTATGATATCCCTCGTTTAATATCCTCTTCTGAATCCAGCTTGCATTTCTGGAAGTTCTCTGTCAATACACTGCTGCAACCATTTTTGGATTATCTTCAGTAAGATTTTACTTGCATGTGATATTAATGACATTATTCAATAATTTCCCCTTTCTGTGGGGTCACCTTTCTTTGTAATGGGTATAAATATGGATCTCTTCCAGTCTGTAAAATGGGAGAACTGAGATATGCTTCACCTACATTCTGAGTTCAAATTGAAATTTATGGAGAAATACTTTGAAAAATGTAAACCACTATACAAACTTCAGATGTGTTACCATTAGCTCCACAGGGATAATGAGGGTCATTGATAAATGTTTTTAGTCTGAGTCCTTGATGATTCAAGTTGCAAAGGGCAGCAGAATCACTTTAACATGGAACTATTCCTGAATCAATCCTCCAACACTGATTATCTTCTCCTCAAGTATCCCTAGCATACCTAGGCAAAGTGTTCTTCCCTGATGGTTGCAGGATAGTCATTTAACAATATACAATGTCACAAAATGCAAACTGGCTGCAAAGTGAAATTGAAAATCTTGCCAAAATATAGTAAATTTCATAAGGTCAATGAGAGTAACAAAGAACTATCTGACTCACACACCATTCCCCAGTAAGAATCTCGCAGTTATGTTGGTTAACACTGAAAAGAGAAGTGATCAACAAATGATTACCTCTTCAAAAGAGGATGGCTTGCTTATCACAGGACTAAGAGATATTTTCAGTAAAAATTCATTTACTACAGGAGCTCTAGTGGCATAGTGCCTAAGGCATTTGACTGCTAACCAGAAGGCTGGCAGTTCAAACCCACCAGCCACTCCTCGGAAGGAAGATTGGGCAATCTACTTCTGTAGTGATACCGCCTCGGAAACCCATGAAGGAGCTCTGGTGGTGCAGTGGTTAAGGAATTCGGCTGCTAACTAAAAAGTTGGCAGTTTGAACCCACCACCTGCTCTGTGGGAGAAAGATAAGGCAGTCTGCTTCTGTAAAGATTTACAGCCTTGGAAACCCTATCAGGCAGTTCTACTCTGTCCTATAGTTTTTCTATAACAGAACTTTAAGATATTTTATATGAATTGTAGTTCAAACATGTTAAAGCAAGGTCCCCCAAGTTTGCTGTGTGGTGCTGCTATTTAAGTATCTTGTAATAAGTGATCAAAGTAACAAAACAAAGTATATGGATAGTTATGCTTTGGGGCTCTGGTAGCATAGTGCCTAAGGCACTTGACTGCTAACCAGGAGGCTGGCAGTTCAAACCCACCAGCCACTCCTAGGAAGGAAGATGGGGCAATCTACTTCCGTAGTGATACTGCCTTGGAAACCCAAGAAGGGGTCGCTATGAGTCAGGTCTGACTTGACAGCACGTAACAACAACAACAACATGCTTTTGGGCAATCCTGCATAAAATCCTCAGTGTGAGGTTTATAGTTCTCAGTTGTAAACTTTATGAGTGTTGCAAACATCAAGTTTGTTGTTCACACTTGTATTATTATGACTGAGCTCTTTTTCCATTGGAAAACAAGGAGAGCGGTCATTAGAGCTTTCTGCCCACCTCAGATGGGCCATGATTAGAGAAGACTGAGAACCACATGCTTTAGAGAAACTTGCACAAAAAAAGATGGAGTATAGAGGACTGAAAATCCAGGCAGCCTGGGTCATGCTCATGCCTGTCATCCATTCATTTACAGCCCCATGGGGCACTGTGGGCTCTTGATGTTTTTTATGGTGAACTTCACTTCTAATACTTGTAGCTGGCTCACAGAGATGGGTGAACTGCAGAAGCTTGGTATGGAAGATGTTTTACCAACTCTCTGTGGCTGCAAATAGCCAAGGGCAAAGGCAGAAATGAGTGACTCACTTGACAGCTTCACATCCTTCATATCAACTCCCACCTTCATCTTCACTTATGCAGACCAATTTTCCAGGCACCTCATTAATTCATCCAGCCAAACATTTATTAGTTCCTATTGGTATGCACCACTGTGCTATTGTGTCCTAAAGAAACCAAGATGAATCAGGTAACCCAGTCTCTGGATTATCCAGGGGCATCCAGTGTCATCATGAGGGTATTTATATAAGTGAAAGACAGAAACAGGAGAGAGAAGGAGGCAGAGGACACGTGACAGGGAAAACAGTGATGTAATTGGTGACTGGTAGCCATGAGCCAAGGAACGAGTGATTCATTCTAGTGGGTGGCCTCTGTTGTGTTGTTGGTAGGTGCCATAAGGCATCGACTCTTCTTTGGTCTTCCTTATTCATAGTCCAGCTTTCAAATGCATATAAAGTGATTGAAAATACCATAGCTTAAGTTAGGTAGGTGCACCTTAGTCTTCAAAGTGACATCTTTGCTCTTTAACACTTTAAAGAGGTCCTTTGCAGCAGATTTGTCCAGTGCAACCAACGTCTGATGTCCTGACTGCTGCTTCCATGGGTGTTGACTGTGGATCCACGTAAAATGAAAAATCCCTGACAACTTCAATCTTTTCTCCATTTATCATGATGCTGCTTATTGGTCCAGTTGTGAGGATTTTTGTTTTGTTTATGTTGAGGTGTCATTCATACTGAAGACCGCAGTCTTTGATCTTCATCAGTGTTTCAAGTCTTTACTTTCAGCAAGCGAGGAAGGTTGTGTCACCTGCACATCACAGGTGGTTAATGAGTCTCCCTCCTAGCCTGCTGCCACATTCTTCTTCACATAGTCCAGCTCGTCAGATTATTTGCTCAGCACACACACTGAGTAAGGAAAGGATGGTGAAAGGATACAACCCTGAAGTATGCCCTTCTTGATTTTAAACCACACAGCATCTCCTTGTTCTGTTCAAACAACGCCTCTTGGCTGATGTACAGGTTCATCATGAGCACAATCAAGTGTTCTGAATTCCCATTCTTTGCAATGTTACCCATACTTTGTTATGATCCACACAGTCAAATGCCTTCATATAGCCAATAAAGCACAGGTACACATCTTTCTGGTAGCCTTTAGAACTAGAAAAGGCTGCAATGGATTTTTCCCTAGAGCCTCCACAAAGGAACGCTGCTCCGCTGACCCATTTTACGTTTCTGACCTCCTGAACTCTAGTAAGTTATCTTCTATAAGAGGGTAAGTTTGTGTTGCTTTAAGTGACTAAGTTGGCGGTGGTTTTACAACAGCGGTAGGAAGCTAATACCAGTAGAAAAGCAAAGAGGTATGGTATCCAGGAGCCAAGGGAAGAAAGTGTCTCAAGAAGGGAGGAGTGTCAATCATGTCAAGAGGTGCTGCCAGGTCAGGTAAGACGAAGGTGAGCACTGACCAGCAGGTTTAGCGAGGTGAGGGTCCTGAGGATCCTTAGGGAAGTCTCAGTGAAGTGGTGGGTGTTAAAGTCTGGCTGGAGTGAGATTAAGAGAGAACCAAAACACAAAACCCACTGAGTTGATTCCAAGTCATAGCAACCTTACAAGAGAGAAAAGGGTGATTAACAAGGACCACTTATGGATCAACAATGACTGAGTGTAATTAAAAAACAAAAACTGAGGAAAGGGAAGCTGGCTGGATGCTGCTCAGGTGTCAATTTGGGTTATTTTCTGGGAATACTTCCAAAGATGTTTACTTTCATGTGTTTCTGGGATTCCCACTGGTTTCTTCTTATTTCCCCAGAGAATACTAATTTCTGATCTTTCCCCCCAATTAAAGCCCCTTCACTCATTGATTTCAGGAGTAAGCCCAGGTCTAGTATAACCAAGGGACCACAGTGACCCATCCCTAGATGTTCTACTGGCAGCCCACTAATCCTAGGGTTAGCCTCAAGGCAAGACTCACCAGGCACACTGCAGGCCGGAGCTTAGGAGTACCTAACAAGCAGAGAAGGACAATGACTACTGACGGGCCAAGCAGCCTTGATTAGGAAGCCCTCCTTTTAGACAAGTGTATCACAACCCCCTTCAGTTAGGAGATTCCTTTGCAGGCAGGAGCAGTCTAGCAAGTTCTCCAAGCATCAGCTTTTATCTGACTTCTCCGTTCAGTCTGGCTTTCTGAGTTGGCCTGTGCTTAAGATGTTCCAGAGCCTGGAGGAGGGTGGTAAGCCCAAGTCTTCCTGCACTTAGATCTCCTCCCTGCTGTCCATCATCATTCAATTACACAAGTCCTGAAGGTCAGAGCGGCCAGAGCTCAAAGCCTGGCAGAACATGTGGCAGAACCTGTGGTCTTGTCAGCTGCTCAGAGACAGACACGTTCCCTGTGGGACTGGGCCACGGCACCTAGAGACATTCCCATCAGACACGAAGGTCACCCTGACATTGGTAGCTAGGGAGCTGATTTCTTCAGGGTCTCCTCAAACAGAAGGCTTTTATCCAGCTGGCACGGTAAAATGCTTACCCGTGGGAGGAACTCTCAAGGTCTGTGTGTCCGAGAGGGTGACATTTGAGTTACTCTCTGACCATTATCATGCCCTGGGCAGCAGGATTGGCATGTAGCAGGACCCCTGTTGGTCTGTGATGAAAGCTGACTCTATGTCACACTGTTTTTACATACAATCTCATCTCTTTCATCAATCAAAGAAAATGACCTGCATACCACCAAGATTTCCCAAAGTGTAGCGTGTACTCCATTGATGGTGTGCAGGATGATTTTCAGAGATGCAAGATTGTGCATTTATTATTTTCACCATTCTATATTTATTTTCTACCCCCTGTCTATCAGTTTATTTTACTGTGGTGGCTTCCATGCTGCTATAGTGCTGGAAGCTATATCACAGGTATTTCAAGTACCAGCAGAGTCACCCATGATGAACAGGTTTCAGTGAAGCTTCCAGACTGAGACAGACTGGGAAGAAAGGCACAGAGATCTACCTCCAAAAATTAGTTAGTGGAAACCCCATGGATCATAACGATACTTTCTGATACAGTCCTGGAAGATGAAGTCTGTAGGTGGGAAGGCACTCAAAATACAGTGTCCACGACAACAGGCTCAAGCATCCCGATGACGGTGAAGATGGCATAGGACCAGGCAATATTTCCTTCTGTTGGACACGGTGTCGCCATGAGCAGAGGTGACTCATCGGCAGCTAACACCACCAGCACAGATTTATTTTAAAGTGCCTGTAAAACCTATGATTTCACTGTTGATCTTATTGCCTCAGGTGCATCAATAGTAAAATAAAAAGTGAATCGATTTAAAGATAAACATTAAATATAATAGTTCAAAGCATATACCAATTTGGAAAATAACAACAAAAACCCTGTGACAGTAATTCTTGGATGACCCAAATCCAAGAAACACAGTATCTTGGAGGTAGGTTTAGATCCAAAACTCTTTCATGTCTTTCTCTTTTTTCAAATATAGGTTGCAACTTCAAAAATGGACTCCATGCCCTAATGACACTATGAGCTGCAACTGGAAGAAGACTTTTCTTACATGAGCGTGGAGTGAGGAGCTGGACCCCACTGGCCCAAGGCCCCGGGAGAGAAGAGGGCTCACCCTCCTCGCTCAGTCACCGCACTTTTACCTGCTCAAGACCAGCAGCTCAGCCTCCCCACACTCTCACAGTATGTCGGCTCAAACAAGTTCAACTTGTTTTGTGTGTGTGCCTTCGTGAGTGTGAATGTGTATATAAGTGTGTGCACGAGGGGGTGTGATAAACAAAGAGGGGGACAGGGGAAATGAACGAGGCCAGGCCTTCTCCCTGGAAACCCCTCAGTCCAGCTCTGGAGCCCTGATGCCCAAGGCTGAAGCTAGGAAAGAAGGACCCTTTTGAAGGAAACCATTAAAAAAATGAGCCCAAACAACAGAGCTGGTTAATGGCACTGCCCTCCCCTCCTAATGCCTCCTCCTCTCCTCACACTACAGGAGCCAGGCTTGCCCTCAACAGGTGTCACCAACACTGGTCCAGCAGGAGGAGAGGGGGGAGGTGGAGAAGGACAGTCTGGGGATTGCTAGAAGGGTTTAGCTACAAAAGAGAAATGTGTCTCCACTCAGGTTTCAAAAGAGAGTTTCTTTCTAAAAGGATTCCCCACCCCATATTCCTCCGCTGACCACTCCTCTCCTCCAACTAAAAGACAACCCTACACAGGCTCCCAGAACAGAAAACTGCAGGCAGTTGCCCACGAACAACTAGAGTGCTGAGTCATGGACTTGCAGGTTTGTGGTTAGTTTTTAGGTCTTTCCATATCCTCAAGTTGGAGCCCAGATATAAAAAGCCTACAGTATGGCCACACTGGGACTTGGAGGGTGAGTGCAGGTGTGGGGAGCAAAGCTGGACCCAGTATTCTCTTGGAGTCCTTCCTAAGGGTCACATAAGGCAGAGCAAAGTAACACAAAGCAAAATCAAATCCAACTTTCGTGCTGGGTGGTTACAGAGCGGGGAGGTGGGGCCATCCAGGGCATCTGGCCAAGAGTGATCTGAGGATGGAGCTGGAGAAGCCATAGCCTAAGGCTCTCAGCTACAGAATGCAGCTACAAGGTAGGATGGGTTCCCGAGCCACACCACCAGTCTTCTGATCTCAACCTCTCTGATTTCCTGCACTTGGCTTTAGTTCTAACTACAGCTAAACATTCTGCCCCTTCAGCCTGATTTGACAGCAAACCTCAGCTTTCAAGATGAAGCTGGGCTCCTGCTGCAGAACCCCAAGTCCTGGTGTTCTACCTTTGAGTTCTCAAATCCATCTCCTGCTTTCCCATGGACCACAGCCGCCCTAGTACAAGCCACGGTAACCTTTCACCTGGACCATGCAGTAGCCTTCTGGTCTCCTGACATCCACTTTTGCTCCCTCTGATACTTCTGACTACAGCCAGAGCGCTCCTCCAAAGATGCAAATCTGATCACACCACGCCCCTGCTTAAATCCCTTCCCTGCCTTCCTGTGGCTCCTAGAATCAAGGCCCAAATCCTAACCTAGACTTACGCAGCTCTGTATGCTGTGTGGATAGGGGATCTTGTTCCACATTCCTCTCTGCCCACTAGACTCCTGTCACACTGGTTTCATTTCTGCCCCTTGACTGTGCCAATCCCTTCTTCTTCAGAGCCTTCACATATGCTGTTCCCTCTGTCTGGCATGTTCTCCCCACACACTTTGCCAGGGTTAATCCCATCCATCATTTAGCTCTCAACACGTCAGTTTCTCAAGAAAGCTCTCCTTAAACATCTTCCCCTCCAATCTGAGACAGCACCCCTAAGCCATATTCTGAGAAAACCGTTCAAATGAATAACTATTGTGCAATTAATATGTTCCCTCCCCTCCCATTAGCCTGTTGGCTCCACAAAGACTGGAACCATATTGATTTCGTTCACTGGTGCCTCCCCAGTACCTAGCACAGTGCTGTCCATCGACCACTATATGACCAAGTGAGTGAGTGAATAAATGATTGAAGATTTAGGCAAGACAGCTCATCCCAACAAGAAGCCACCTGGAGCAGAGAGAGCTAATTTTTTTTCCTCCAAAGACCCAAAAGCGCTTGCTGGGTTCATCTCAAAGCAATAGCTAGAAGTGAGCAGCTGTTCGTTCACGTCCCAACATGGTGGCACCACTGTTCTACAGCCAGGCCTAGAAGTCTGTTTGTAAGTCTCTGGCCTATGCGTACTTGGAGCCCTGTGACTAGGGCCCCTCTCCTGCCTGAGGGTCCTCAGGGTGGGGATAGCATTGATTTTGGAGCCAGATAGCCTTGGCTTTTCCCTAATTTAGCTGTTTGACTTTGGACAAATTACACAGCCTCTTTAAGCCTCAGTTTCTACATCCTAAAATGAAGATAAGGAGCTCTGGTGGCATAGTGCCCAAGGCACTTGACTGCTAACCAGAAGGCTGGCATTCAAATCCACCAGCCACTCCTCGGAAGAAAGGTTGGGCAATCTACTTCTGTAGTGATACCGCCTCGGAAACCCAAGGAGGGGTCGCCATGAGTCGGGGCTGACTCGACGGCACATAGCAAAAACAACAACAACAAAATGAGGATAACAATACCTGTCCCAGAATCATCACAACCAAAAACCCACTGCTATCGAGTTGATTCTGACTCATAGCGACCCCCACTGAGTTTCTGAGGGGGTAAATCTTTATGGAAATAGATTGCCCAGTCTTCCTTCCATGGAGCGGCTGGTGGCTTTGAACTGCCAACCTTCTGGTTAGCAGTCAAATGCCTTAGGCACTGTGCCACAGCAGAGCTCTTATCACCGGATCATCTGGAGACTTAAATGCCAATGAACCTGTATAGCAAAGCAGCATACAACTCAGACACACAACCTGAGCTCAAAGTGCTAATCCTTCTGCAGAACAACCTACCCTTTACTCTCTCCCAGACCCCTAACCCAGCATTTAGGACAACGGATGGTGGGAGATCTGTGAGGATCGTAGATACACCTCAGCCACCCACGTAAGCCCCCCAGGTAAGTGCAAGGCTAAGGCAGCACCAGGAAATCCAAACTAGCTGAGGAGAACAAGTGATCAGGACTCTTGGAAGCAGGAATGGGGTAGGGAGGGCAAAACAGGTAAGGCTTGGAACCCCTCTTCTGAACAGAAATGGAGGGCAGCTGCAAAGGAGAGGCTAATAAGGGAGAGTAAGATGCTGGGGCCAGAAACGGTCATTCAGGTTGTCAGGAGCCAGAGGCTGCAGACAGAACAGGTCGGAAGAGGGGATAACTGCAGAGGATGGAGGAGGGTCGGCTGAGCGCTGGAGAGAAGAGGGAGAGGGGCGGTGAGCTGCTACCCGGAGAGGAGAGCGGGGAGCGGAGAACGGTGCGGAGGCCGCCACCAGGGGTGCGCCCAGAGGGCAGGCGAACGGATGCCGCCAGGGAACGGGGCATGCAGGCTGAGGGCGGGCAGGAGACGGTAGGGACCCCGGCCCAGCTGTACCTGCGTGTCCCCTCGCAGCTCGCCCACGTAGTACTGCTCCAGCCAGCGGCGCGCGTTGGCCGAGTGCCGGTGCGGCGGCCCGTCCAGGTCGGCGCCAATGTCCTGGCCAGCCCGCGCCCGCAGCAGCTGCTCGCCCCCCGGGTGGTGCCGCACGAAACCCGTAAGGTCGTAGAGGCGGGCCCCGAGGCGGACCCAGCAGGCGCCGGCCGCCAGGCGCCTCTGCACCTCGGCAGGCGAGAAGGAGGCGTCGAGGGGCGGAGCGGGGGCCATGGCCGGAGACCAGAGCTTGCAGCTCGAAGCCCGGGCGTCTGCTCCGCGGACGCCCAGCGCGCCTCTAACAGCCCCGGCAGCCGTGCTGGGCCCGCCGCCACCGCACCTGCTCATTTGCATGCCGCGCTCCCATTGGCCGCTCCGCGGGACGCGGCCCGGGCCGGGAGGGGACCCCTAGCCATTGGCCCGCAGGAAACTCTGGCGACACGAGAGGGCCGGGCGCTGCGTGCCATCCGCCAGGTGGCCTTGCCAAGTAGAGGGCGACCGCCAGGTGTGTTCCGTTGCAGGAGAAAAGCAAAGGCGGCGGCCAGATGCAGGCGGAGCAGGTCATCCATCCATCGAGGTGGCTGACTGGGCGGCCATCCTGGGCGGTCGCATGGAAATAGCTCTGCTGCTGCTGTTTCACTCACTTGGGGCGCAAAGTGTAAGGTGGTCCTCAACACTTCAGTAATCGAAATAAACAACACTTTAATATTTTACGTAAATGTATTGACAAACCCCAGCTGGCCACCTGTTTTCGTTAAAGAAAGTTTTATTGGGATTAATGAGGCAGGATTGTGAAAGTGCAGGATTAGATTCTGTCTTTATAATGTTTATACGGAATTCTTTTTGCATTAATTTTTAAATTATTTTATGGTGGTGAAAATATACGCAGCAAAACATTCCCCAGCACAGCTTCCGCATTTCAATGACACTGATGACATTTTTAATATTGTGCCACCATTAGCCCTGTCCTTTACCAAACTATCCCACCACCATTAACATAAAAATGTCCCCCAAACAAAACTCCTCCTTTCCCCACCCCCATTAATAATCTCAGTTTCTGTGTATTGCTTATTTCATATAGGTGAAATCAAAGAGTATCTTTTTTTTTTTTAAAAAAAAAAAAAAAACACATCTGTCCTTTTGCAACTGATTTCCTTCAGCACATTTTAACATTGTTCCATGTAGGGCATGCATCGGGACTTCGTTTCTCTTTATGGCTACATAATACTCCATTGCACCTACGTACCACATATTGTCCACCCATTAATCTGTTGATAGACATTTTGGCGGTTTCCACGTTTTTGACTGTTGTGAGAAGTGCTTCAATGAACACTGGTGTACAGGTTTCCGTGCGTATTCCTGCCTTCATTTCTTTTGGGTGTACACCTATGATTGGGATTGCTAGATCATAAAGTAGTTCTATATTCAACCTTTTGAAGAATCACCAAAGTGTTTTCCACAATGGCTGTACCACTTTGCATTCCCATCAGCAATGGATGAGGCTCCCAGTTTCTTCACAACCTCCCCAACATTTGTTTTCCATTTTGATTGTTGCCATCATAATGCAGATGAAGCAATATCTCATTTTGTTTTTTGTTTTCATCTCTGTAGTGTGTAATGATGTTAAGCATGCTTTCATGTGCTTGTTAGCAATCTGAATATACTCTTTGCTGAATCGTCTGTTCCTCTGCCCATTTTTTGATTGGATTTATCTTTTTGTTGCTAAGTGGTTGACATTTATATATATTTTGGATATTAGACCATTATTGGAAAAATGATCCCGAAATTATTCTCCATACCTATATGTATCTTTTCACGTTGTTGGTAAAATCCTTTGATGAACAAAAGTACTTATTATGAAGGTCCATCTATTTTGTCTTCTTTTTTTTCTACTTTTCAACCAATGCTTTCACTGCAGCTTAGACTTCTCCTTCAATACCATCAGTTCTTTTTTTTTTCCCCAGTTTATTTATTTATTTATTTATTTATTATTGTGATTTGGATGAAGATTTACAGAGCAAATTCACTTTCCATATAGCAGTTTACATATACTTTGTCTCATGACATTGACCACAGTTTACCACAATGCAACAGCTTCCCTTCCACTTCCTCCCCATAGTTACCTCTTCCC
>NW_006921654.1:11153323-11160959 GCF_000298275.1 Orycteropus afer afer
AGTTGGGGTTTAGTCCACTTCTATATCCTTCCCTTCAAGGCTCAGGGGTCCAGGATTATCTTCTGTGTCTGTGTTAATTAGTTTCCCTTTTCTTTGTTGAAGAGGGTCTGTGCAGTCTTTCTGCCTAGTCTGCCATCTTGCCGGAACTCCTATTTTGTCTTTTGCTGCTAGAGCTTTTATTATATCTGACAACTTATCCATAAACACTAGATCCCACAGCCTTGCTCTATATTTTCTTCTAAGAATTTTATGGTTTTAGTTTTCACATTTAGATTTTGGCTTCATTTTGAATTCATTTTTGTGTATGGTGTGAGGCATGGATCCTGATTCATTCTCCTGCATGTGGAAATCAAATTTTCCAATGCCCTTTATTGAAAAGGCTCTTCCTTCCTGATTGAAAGGACTTACCGCCCTTGTCAACATTCAGCTGATCATAGATTTGTGATTTATTTCTGGACTTTCAATTCTATTCATTGGTCTGTATGTTATTATTATACTAGTAGCAGGGTGTTTCAATTATTGTAGCTTTGTAGTATATTTTCATCTCAAGAAGTGTGAGTCTTCCTACTTTATTCTTCTTAATTTTGACTTTTTAAATACTGCATTGATTATTTATTTTGATTAGTGAACTTTTTTTAACATGCCCTCCAGTTTTCACCCAGGGTGAGTGCCTCATTCTCCTCACCGTAGTCCCAGTCTAGGAGGATGGGAGTGAGGGAAGACTCTGAAGTGAGAAGAGAGAAACAGGTACCTAGAGTAGTGAAGTCCAAGGGTCTCCTTCAAGTCTGAGGATGAAAACTCAAGAATTTTCATCACAGACATGTTAAGTACTGAAGTTGCCTGACCTAGTTGGCTTCACTTTCTCTCAGGAAAAGGTATCATCAGGGTCTCCCCATCTGAAGGAGGTCTGGTGGTATAGTGGTTAAAAGCACTTGGCTGCTAACCAAAAGGTCAGCAGTTCAAACCCACCAGCTGCCCTGTGAGAGAAAGATGAGGCAGTCCGCTTCTATAAAGATTTACAGTCTTGAGAACCCTATAGGGCAATTCTACGGCCTTCTAAAGGATCACTGTGAGTCGGAATCAACTCATTGGCAGTGGACTTTTTTTGGGGGAAGGGTCCCCTTGTTTGTGCCCTTTTGGGGCTGGCCATCTGTGCTGCTTGTGTGTGCAACCTGGCCCAGATCCTTCAGGAGCTGTCCTAAAACAAAAGTGCCCAAGGTCTGGCCCCTGCCTCTTCTTTCTCTCTTTACCAGGCCTTTCCTGGCTCACCCTCAGGGGGAAGGCAGGGTTTGACTAAGCATATGGCTCCTCTATGGGAATGCTATCTGGCAGAGCAGAGGCCTTGGATCACTGGTGTTGTTTTTCTCAAGCTATGAATAAATGGTCACCCTCAACCCACTTCCACACACGCTGGGTTTGAATACCCTGCATGGGCAAATGCAGCCAAGCACATACACACAGGTGTGCTCAGGTATTCCCTGCTGACAATATCCGTGTGACACCCTCATCTGGATGTCTCATCAGTGCCTTCTATTCCGTTGTCTGGAGTTGAACAAGCAGTTTGTCAAATGCCCCTTTACTGGGATTTGTCTGATACCTTCCCATGATTAGATTGGGGTTATGGGTTTTAGGAAAGAAGACACAGTGGTAAAGGGCCACTTTTGTCACAATGTATTAAGGGTCCACACTATCAACATGACTCTTCACTGTTGATGTGGAGCTTGATTACCTCACTGATGTAGTGTTTGTCAGAGTCCCTGGGTGGCACACAGAGTTTGCACCCAACTATGAATCTAAAGGTTGGTGGCTTGATCCCACCTAGTAGTGCCATGGAAGAGAGGCCTTGTGAGAATTCACTCCTGTGGCTTCCAGCCAAACAGTGGACAGGCATATGGAGTGAATATTTACATCAGTAGATACACTCCTTAGAATGATCAGTCATGGGAGAACCAAACCCAAACCAAACCCTCTGCTGTCGAGTCGATTCCGACTCAGACTATGAAACCCCCTTTGGGTTTCCGAGGTGGTAAATCTTTATGGAAGTAGATTGGCCAGTCTTACTTCCATGGAGTGGCTGGTGGGTTTGAACCATCGACCTTCTGGTTAGCAGTCAGATATGTTAGGCGAAAGAAAGAAAGAAAAGATTGGTGATCTGCAGCCATAAAGATTATAGCCAAGAAAACCCTATGGTGCATTTCTTTGTTTTTTTAAACTTTTATTGTGATTTGGGTGAACGTTTACAGAGCAAATTCATTTTCCATATAGCAGTTCATACACACTTTGTCTCATGACATTGACTGCAATTCCCTACAATGTAACAGCTCTCTTCCCAATTCCTTCCTGTAGTTATTTCTTCCCTGTGTCCTTCTTTCCTGTGCATTCCTATCCCCTGAGATAGCTCCCTGTCCAAATACTGCCCTTCTATTCTCCCATGATTGATCATTCTAAGGAGGGTATCTACCTGATGTTCACCCCATATGCCTGTCTGTTGTCTGGCTGGAAGCCACAGGAGTGAGTTCAATTCGAGGCCTGAAAGGTAACTAGGGGCCATAGTCTAAGGGGTCTCACCAGGCTCTATCAGACCAGTAAACTTGTACTTTTTGTATGGTTTTGAGTTTTGTTGCACATTGTTCTCCTACTCTATCCAGGATCTCCTGTACTGATCCCTTTCTGAGTGGTTGACACTGATAGCCGGGCATCATCTAGTTCTTTGGTCTCATGATCATATAGGCTGAGGATCACATGATCCACTAGTCCCTTGGATTAATTGTTTCCATAAATCTTTGGTTTTCTCCATTCTTCTTTGTTCTAGATGAGGAGACACCCATTGTTACATCTAGAGGGCTGTTTGCAAGCTTTCAAGATCCCATTTGCTACTCACCAAAGTAGGATGCAGAACGATGTTTTTGTGTAGTATGTTATGCCAATTCAGCTTGATGTCCCCTGCATTGTCCCAAGCCCACAGGTCCAACTGCTTGCTCCATCCGGGTGGTTGGCTGGGGCTAAGAAGCCTGTGGAGCAGCTCTGCTCTGTAGCACATGGGGTTGCACTGAGTCAAAATCAATTCAGCAGTGATGGGTTTTATTTTGTTTTATTGTAGTCTTTGCCAGGCTTCTCCACTGTTACTCTTCTTCCCCTTTCCATACTGTATTCTTTGGAAGGAAGTCACTAAGCACAGTCCACAGTTCAGGAGTGACAGTTTGTGCCACCTCCTTGAGAGCAGAGAAACCCTGTAACTATTGTAATTCTTTGACCCAGGAAATGTGTCTCTTATCCTGATTTATTTACTCAGTCATATCATTATGCACTCATGGATATTCATTGTATAATTTAGGTTTTAATCCAATACAACTTGACTTTATTTATTTCAATTTAGTTTGTTGTTGTCCTTGAGAATATACACAGCAAAACATACACCAACCGTTTCGACATGTCCAGTTCAGTGACATTGACATTCTTCAATAATTCTCATCCTTCAAACTGACTTGTTCCTTCCTCATTAACATAAATTCACCACCCCCTAAGGTTCCTATCTAATTTTTTGAATTGCTGTTGTCACTTTCATCCCATACGGTTTTTAAAAGAGCATAACAATATTGTTGTTGTTGTTGTTGTTGTTGTTGTTATGTGCCGTCGAGTCGGACCCGACTCATAGCGACCCCTCCTTGGGTTTCCGAGGCAGTATCACTATGGAAGTAGATTGCCCCATCTTCCAATATTACTTTATTTATTTTAACTTGGGATTTGGGTGAGAATTTAAAGAGCAAATTGGTTTTCCATTCAACAGTTCATACACATTTTATTTTGTGGTATTGGTTGTAATTCCCACAATGTAACAGCACTCTCCTCACTTCCTCCCTGGGTTTATCACTTCCCTTCACTCTCCTTTCCTGTCCCTTCCGGCTTCTAAGCTTTATCCTCCCAGCAGACATGCTGCCCTTTTGATCTCACACGCTTCATTGTTCTAAGGAGTACATATACCTCCCTGGTGTTATTGTTCATCTTATAGGCCTATCATTTAGCTGAAAATGGAGTCATGGGGGTGAGTTCAGTTCCAGACCTGAAGGGTGTCTAAGGGTCATAGTCTCCAGGGTTCCACCAGTTTCTATCAGATCAGTAAGCCTGGTCTTTTTTTATGATTCTACTTTTGTTACACATTTTTCTCCCACTCTACCCAGGACCTCCTATTGTAACTCCTTTCACAGCGGTCAGTACAGGTAGCCAGGCACCATGTAGTTCTTCTGGTCTCAGGGTTGTGGGGACTGGGGTTCAAGTGGCCATTAGTCCTTTAGACCAAATGTTTCCTTACATCTTTGATTTTCTTCACTCCTCTTTGCTCTGGCAGGAAGAGACCAAAAGCTGTACCTTACATGGCTGCTCACAAGGTTTTAAGACCTCAGTCACCATAATGTAGACCATTGTGTTTGTGGACTATGTTATGCCAGTTGACTTTGGTGTCTCCTGAGACTATAGTCCTGAGCTCACAGACCCAGTGTGTTTGGTTATGGCTCATAAGTTTTCATAACTTTGCCCCCTGCATGCTCTACTATATTCATGGATATATCTGCAATATATGTAAATATATTGTAAATATATCCTCTAAAACCAAAAAAAACAAACTCACTACCGTCAAGCTGATTCTGACTCATAGCGACCCCTCCTTGGGTTTCTGAGGCGGTGTCACTCTGGAAGTAGATTGCCTAGCCTTCGTTCCGAGGAGCGGCTGGTGGGTTTGAACCACTAGCCTTCTAGTTAGCAGTGAAATGCCTTAGGCACTACGCCACTAGAGCTCCTGATATATATCCTCTGTCAAACTTATTGTTTATTCCTTAAATATTTGGAAGAATTCACTGTTGAAGCCTTGTGGGCCTGGGATTTTTTTCTTGGTTGGGATAATTTAAATTGTTGATTCAATTGAACTTTTCAGATGATCTATGTTTCTCCTGTGTTAATTACACATCAATGTGTTTTGTTTTTAGGCACTTGCCTAGCTTTACTGCCTGGGCCGGCGAAGGTCCAGCAGGGCCGAGCATCCTCTGAAGAGTGCCATGAGATCTGGGCCACACACACTAGAGCTTGCAGAAAGGCACTGAGGAGAAAACTTCAACTTAAGGGCCTGCGAGGGGAGCTTGGGATTGTCAGTATCCAGGGTCCTGGGAGTACATGGCTGAGTGAAGGTGCTGTGTGAAGGTGTGGAGATGGCTCCCAGTCATGATGCAGCACCAGAGCTAGGCGTGGGCACTGCCACATCATCACTGCATTTCACCACTAGGTGGGGGACTCGAGCCCTCAGCGGGTGAAGTGGGGCCCACTAGCAGACCCGGAAGACCTGCATGGCCAGGGCTGGTGCCAAACCAGCCGAACGCCTGCCCATCTCACAGCCCTCTGACGCAGGGTGCTTCTAGATGAATAGGGGCCAAGCTCTATGCCACCTTCTCCTTCAGTGGTCTAATGAAGTTGTGGCTCTTGTCTCAGAATAATGCTTTAAAGTCCATAAATAAAATATGTAGAATAAATAGGAATCTTTGGGTGGTGCAAATGGTTAAACGCTTGACTGCTAGCTGGAAGGCTGATGTCTGAACCCACCCAGAGGCTCTGAAGACAGGCCTGCTGATCTGCTTCCAAAAGACCACAGTCTTTTGTAAATTCTTCCAAACTCTGTGGAGCGGTTTCATTCTGTACACATGAGGTCACCATGAAATGGAATCGACTCAACAGCAACTAACAACAACAGGAATAAATAATTTTTTATTTTCTGTTGTTGTGTGCAGTCAATTCCAACTCATAGTGACCTTATAGGACAGAGGAGAACTACCCCATAGGGTTTCCAAGGCTGCCACCACAGTTTCCTCCCATGGAGTGGTTTGAACCACTGATGTGGTTAGCAGCCAAGTGCTTAACCACTGTGGTACCAGGACTCCTTTAATAAGATCTAATAATTTTGACAAAGTGATGAGCATAACTGACTTCTCTAGATATCTCCAGTGACTGCAACAAGGCATGAAAATATCTTTGGTTCTTATTGGTGCTGCCAACACCACTGTGTTTTGATTGTTGCCTACATTCATAATTGAAAAAAAAATGATAACTATAAGATAGGGTACAGTGACAATTAAGATTTCATTATTTTTCCCATAGATGTCAAGGACCCCATGAATTCTATCCATAAACTTCAGATTAAGAAACCACTGATATAGCTGCTGTCCATCAGCTCCCAACTCCTGGCCACCATGGTGTGGAAGCTGTACTGAAATCTGTTCAGCATCATACTCACTAAACCTGACTGCTGTCAAGTTGATTGTTTGACTCATAGTGACCCCTCCTTGGGTTTCCGAGGCAGTATCTCTATGGAAGTAGATTGCCCAATCTTTCTTCTGAGGAGTAGCTGGGGGGTTTGAACCACCAGGCTCTGGTTGGCAGTCAAATGCTTTAGGCACTACGCCACCAGAGCTCCATTCAGTGTCATAGCAACATGCAAGCCACCACTGACAGATGGTTGGTGGCCACACATGAGGTACACTGGGAGCAAATTAAACCCAGATGTCCCAAATGCAAGAAAAGAATTCTCCTACCAAACCACTGTTCCCATGAAACCATTAGTGGGCACTAACAGCACTAGCAACAAAAGACCAAATACATAAATTGTACATCATCAAAATTCAAAACCTCTTCTGCTCTGAGAATGATGCTCTTTTAAGAATTATCTGTATGGGATTAAATTGACAACAGCAACTAGAAAGATTAGTTAGGAACCTCAGGGGGCAGTGAATGTATGTTAATGGCGAAGGAACAGGGAAGAAACAGAGAACTCAGAGAAGGAGGGTGAGAATGGTTACACAACTCGAAGACTGTAACCAATGTTACTGACCTGTACGTGGAGAAAATGCTGAATTGATGCATGTTTTGTTGTATATTATCAACAACAAAATTAATTAAATTTAGGGGAAAAAATATATGTCCTCCTCCTAAAAAAAATTAAAAACCTTGCTGTATCAAAGGACTTTATCAACAAAGCAAAGAGACAGCCTACAGATTGGAAGAAAGTATTTGGGAACTAAATATCTGTGAAAGTTAGAAACAAAGAAGAATCCTCTGTAGTTGGAAAATGTGGCCTTAGTAATAGAAATGACAGTGGAGATAGGATGATAGAATTTTGCAAGACCAACAACTTATTCATTGCAAATACCTTTGTTCAATCACATAAATGGTGGCTATACACATGGACCTCACCACATGGAATATACAAGAATCAGATTGCCAACATTGGTGAAAGAGGCAATGGAGAAGCTCAGTATCTTAAGCCAAAATATGGCCAGAAGCTGACTGAGAAACACCATCAATTGCTCATATACAAGTTCGAATTGAAGCTGAAGAAAATTAGAACAAGTCCACAAGAGTCAAAATATGACGTTTATTATTCCTGAATTATACCTTGATTATATACCTGAATTTAAAAGACCATCTTTAGAATAGATTCAATGCATTGAACACCAATGACCAAAGACCAGACGAGTTGTGAGGTGACATCAAAAACATACATGAAGGAGGCGGGGCAAGATGGCGGACTAGGCAGAAGGATTGCACAGACCCTCTTCAACAAAGAAAAGGGAAACCAATTAACACAGACACAGAAGAT
>NW_006921654.1:11168753-11174964 GCF_000298275.1 Orycteropus afer afer
AAAACAGATGTCAGAAAAGATTCTGAAAGTTGCTCTTAAATGGAGAGTAGCTAACTGGAATGGATTAAATGACAAGATAAAAGAGCTGAACAGAAGATTTCAAAGGGCCAATCAAGAAGACAAAGATAAGTACTATATTTGTATTATAATGAAACATGCAAAGACTTGGAGTTAGAAAAACTAAAAGGGAAGAACATGCTCAGCATTTTTTAAGCTGAAAGAACTTAAGAAAAAATTCGAGCCTCAAGTTGCAATATTGAAGGATTCTATGAACAAAATATTGAATGATGCAGGAAGCATCAAAGAAGATGGGAGGAATACAGAAAGTCACTGTTCCAAAAATAATTAGTTGATGTTCAACTATTTCAGGAGGTAGCATATGATCAAGAACCAAAGGTGTTGAAGGAAGACATCCATGCTGCAATGAAGGAAATGGCAAAAAAATAAGACTCCAGGAATTGACAGAATACCCATTGAAATGTTTCAACAAACAGATGCAGCACTGGAGGCACTTACTCATTTATGCCAAGAAATGTGGAAGACAGCTACCTGACCAATTGACTGGAAGAGATCAGTATTTGTGCCCATTCCAAAGAAAGGTGATCCAACAGAATGTGGCATTTCTTGAACAGTATAATTAATATCACATGCAAGTAAAATCTCGCTGAAGATAATTCAAAAGCACTTGTAGCATTATACTGACAGGTAGCTTCCAGAAATTCAAGCCGGATTCAGAAGAAGATAAGGAACAAGGGATATTATTGCTGATGTCAGATGGATCTTGGCTGAAAGCAAAGAATACCAGAAAGATGTTTAATTGTGTTTTATTGATTATGCAAAGGCATTCAACTGTGTGGATCGTAACAAATTATGGATAACATTGCAAAGAATGAGAATTCCAGAACATTTCATTATGCTCACGAGGAACCTGTACATAGACCAAGAGGCTGTTGTTTGAACAGAAAAAGAGGATCCCACATGGTTTAAAATCAAGAAGGGTGTATGTCAGGGTTGTATCCTTTTCCCATACTTATTCGATCTGTATGCTGAGCAAATAATCCAAGAAGCTGGACTATATGAAGAAGAATGTGGCATCAGGATTGGAGGAAGACTCATTAACAACGTGCGATACACAGATGACACAACCTTGCTTGCTGAAACTGCAATGACTTGAAGCACTTACTGATGAAGATTTAAGACTATAGTCTTCAGTATGGATTATACCTCAACATAAACAAAACAAAAATCCTCACAACTGGACCAATAAGCAAAGCAACATCATGATAAATGGCAAAAAGACTGAAAGTCAGGGATTCCATTTTATTTGGATTCACAATCAACACCCATGGAAATAGCAGTCAAGAAATCAGACATGGTCCTGTACTGTGCAAATCTGCTGCAAAAGATCTTTTTAAAGTGTTGAAGAGCAGAGATGTCACTTTGAAGACTAAGGTGTGCCTAACCTAAGCCATGTTATTTTCAATCACCTGATATGCATGTAAAAGCTGGACAGTGAATAAAGACCGAAGAAGAGTTGATGCTTTTGAATTGTGGTATTGGCAAAGAATACTGAAAATACCATGAACTGCGAGAAGAATGACAAATCTGTCCTGGAAGAAGTGCAGTTGGGATGCTCCTTGGAACATAGAATGGCCAGACTTTGTCTCACCCATTTTGGTCATGTTGTCAGAAGGGACCATTCCCTAGAGGATATCATGCTTCATAAAGTAGTAGAAGGTCAGAGAAAAAGAGGAAGACACTCAACTAGATGGATTGATACAGTGGGTGCAACAATGAGCTCAAGTATAGCAAGGATTGTGAGGAAGGTGCAGGACCGGGCAGTGTTTGGTTCTGTCATTGTTGTTGTTGTTGTTATTTGCCATCGAGTCGCCCCGGACTCATAGCGACCCCTCCTTGGGTTTCCGAGGTTCTGTCATACACAGGGTCATTATGAGTTGGAGCTGACTCAACGACACCTAACAACAACAGCTTATATCTGGTAAGGGTTTAATATCCAGACTATATAAAGAACTACAGCTTAACAGAAAGACAACTCAATTTAAAAATGAGCAAAGGACTTCAATAGACATTGTGTTAGTTATCTAGTGATACTATAACAGATATACCATAAGTGACTTAACAAACAGAAATGTAATTTTCTCAACCTTTAGGAGGCTAGAAGTCCACCTTCAGGGTACCAGCTTCAGGAAAGGCTTTCTCTCTTTGTCGGCTCTGAAGGAAGGTCCCTGCCTCTTCCGAGCGTCTGCTCCCAATAGTCTTCATGTGGCTCGTCACCTCTCCTCCCTCACCTCTGCTTGCTTACTTGTCCTAGTCTGCTCTCTTTATATCTTCTACGAGATTGACCCAAAACACACCCTACACTACTCCTGCCTCATTAACATAACAAAGACAATCCATTTCTGAATGGGATTACAGAGGTTAGGATTTTTTTTTTAATTGTGATTTGAGTGAAAGTTTGCAGAGGAAATTCATTTTCCATACAGCAGTTCATACACATTTAGTTGTGACAATGACTGATGACAATGACTGCAAATCCCCACAATGTAACAGCTCTCTTCCCACTCTCTCCCTGTAATTACCTCTTCCCTATGCCCTTTCCTGTGCATTCCTGCTCTTCTCTTCTCCCATTATTGATCATTCTAAGGAGTGTATCTACCTGATGTAAATGTTCACCCTACATGCCTGTGTATTGCTTGGCTGGAAGCCATGGGAGTGAGTTCAATTTCAGACCTGAATGGAAACTAGGGGCCATAGTCTCAGGCTCTCACCAGGCTCTATCAGACCAGTAAACCTAGTCTTTTTAAGGATTTTGAGTTTTGTTCCATATAACTCTTCTACTCTATCCAGGATCTCCTCCACTGATCCCTTTCTGGGTAGTCGACAGTGGTAGCCAGGCACCATCTAGTTCTTCTGGAGTCATGGTCATATAGGCTGAGGTTCACGTGGTCCGCTAGTCCCTTCGACTAATTGTTTCCATGCATCTTTGGTTTTCTTCGTTCTTCTTTCCTTTGGATAAGGGGAGACACATTGTTGCATCTAGATGGCCGCTTGCAAGCTTTTAAGACCCTAGTCACTATTCACCAAAGTATGATGTAGAACAATGTTTTTGTGTTGTATGTTATGCCAACTGAGCTTGATGTCCCTGTGACCATGGTCCCAAGCCCCCACGTCCAATAACTCACTCCATCAGAGTTGTTGATTGTGCCTAAGAAGTTATCATAATTTTGCCTCCTGTTAGTTCTAGTCATATGGACACTTTTACAGCACATACAAATACGTATGTAGAAATATTGTCTGCTAGCCTTATATATGGTCCAGGTATATTCCCTTTTGCCTAGACATACCTGATCATTCAGCCTGTCTAACCATCTATTTACCCTACCCATATATTAATATTTATTATCACTGATAATGCAATATTATGTATATAAAAGGGTTTATCTTTGTTGTCTGTACCTCTTGTGCACCTCTCTGTGTCTTCCTTTTTCCTTAGTGTTAGTGTGTTTAGCACTTGCTTTTGGTATATTAAGGAGCTCTGGTGGTATAGTGCGTAAGGCATTTGACTGCTAACGAGAAGGCTGGTGGTTCAAACACACCAGGCACTCCTTGGAAGGAAGATTGGGCAATCTACTTCCGTAGTGATACCACCTCGGAAACTCAAGGAGGGGTCGCTATGAGTTGGATCCAACTTGACAGCAGTGAGTTTGGTTTTTCTGGTATATTGCCTTTCCCTTCACCCAAATCAATACTTATCTCTACCTATCAGTGTTCCCTCCCCTCCTCTCCCATCTCTGGTAACCAACAAAGAAAGTTCCTTTCCATATAAAAACATTTTCTTGACATTTACAATTGTGAACTAATACAATATTTGTTCCTTCTGTGACCGACTTATTTCACTTGCATAATGTTCTTCAAGTTCATCCACATTATAGGGTGTTTCATAGAGTCTACATTATTCTTTAGTGCTGTATAGTATTCTATTGTGTGTATGTACCATAGTTTAGTCATCTATTCTGCTGATGGGCACTTAGGTTGTTTCCATCTCTTTGCTACTGTGAATAATGCTGCGATGAACATACATCTGTTTGTGTCCTGGCTCTCACTTCTTTAGTATATACATACCTAGTAATGGGATTGCTGGATCAAATGGTATTTCTATTTCCAACTTCTTATAGAATTGCCATATTAATTTCCACAGTGGTTCTATCCTTTTACAGTCCCACCAGCAGTGTATGAGCATCCCAATCTCTCCATATCCTAACAAGTATTTGTTATTTTCTGTTGTTGAACTTTGCTATTACTGCTGGGGTGAGATGGTATCTCATTGTTGTTTTGATTTGCATCTTAGAGGTTAGGATTTAAAACACATATTTCTGGGGTACACAATTCAATCTATAACATTCTACCCTTTGGCTCACCAAAATTCATGTCCTTCTCACATGCAAAACACATTCATCCCATTACATCATCCCAAAAGTCTTAAATCAACTGTAAGTCCAAACCACATCTTCTGAATCATCTAAATCAAATATGGGTGAGACTTTAGGCATATTTTATCCTAGGGCAAAATTCTTCCTTATCTGTTAACCTGTGAAATCTAGGCTACAAGTTTTCTGTTTCCAAAGTACAATGATAGACCAGGCATAAGGTAGACATTTCCATTACACATAGAAGAAACTGGAGAGAAAGAAGGGAGAGCAGGCACTGAACAAATCCAAAACCCAGCAGAACAAACTATATTAGCTCTCAAGCCTTGAAAATAATCCTTTGTTCTCTGACGATATATGGGCAATGGCACCATCCTCCAGACTCTGTGTCATCCACTCTCTCTGAATTCTGGGTGGAGGCCCTTCGGACCTGGACTTCAGCTCTGCCTTACAGGCCCTCTGGAACGGCAACTCAGCTCTCTTGGCCCCATTCTCCTAGTATATCCCGGCAGGCCCTGTTCCTCTGCCCCTTGGGCACAGCAGCACACCTCCTCAGCTTTAGGTGGCAGCCTCATCCCTCTGGCACATCGTAATGCCAGCCCCATAGTCTGAAACCAAGTTGGTGAAGACCTGACTCATTCAAACCTAGGAGACTGTGGCCCCACTCTCAGAGATCCAGGAGACTGTGGCCCCACCCATTGAAACCAAGAAGGCCCTGCTTCCCATGCTCCTACCAACAGTTCTGCTGATCCCTGAGCTGCTCCAGGGATGGTCCTTTTCTTTCTAGGAGGACAACAGATATAACTCCTTTGGCTTATTTCCTGCCTGTAGAATTCTAAGAGGCAGATCGTGTTCTTTCTTTTGGTTCTTTTTGTCCCTTCAGTCTAAGCTGATGGACTTTCTGCTGTGATAGATTCATCAGTCCCAGGCATAATCTCTTTAACAGAAGATTGCATCACCACATCCTTGGTGAATATTCTAGGATATATGTTCTTATTTTGTACAAGATAATTTTCCAAATCTTTTTTTTTTTTTTTTTCATTTTGCGCAGTTCATTTTTAAGTCCATCTCTTTCCTCTCACATTTTAATATAAGCAATAAGGAGAAGCCATGCAGTCCCTTTAATATCTTGCTTAGAAATCTCATCAGCCAGATACTCAAGTTCATCACTTACAAGTTCTACCTTCCTCCAAACATTAGAACATAATTCAGACAAGTTCTCTGCCACTGCATAAAAAGTACCACTCTTCCTCCAATGTCTAGTCACATGTTCATTATTTTCTTTTAAAGCCTCACCAGAAGCATATTTAACACCCACATTTCTAGCAATATTCTGTTGCTAATGCCATACGTATTCTCTAAGATGATAGAAACTCTCTATGGCTGTCCTCACTTCCTTCTGAACCCTCACCAGAATTGTCTTTGACATCCATGATTCTACCAACAGTCTCTTTAAGGCAATCTAGGCTTTTATTATTAGGCACATTAAAACTCTTCCAGTATCTACCCATTAATATTCCAAAAATATGTGCACATTTTAGGTGTTTGTTAAAACAGTACCCCCACTTCTCAGTACCAAATTCTATCTTGGTTATTGAGTGCTGCTATAACAGAAATAAAGAAAATAAAAATCCTCACAACTGGACCAATGAGCAGCATCACAAAAAATGGAGAGAAGATTGAGGTTGTCAAAGAATTCACGTTGCTTGGTTCTACAATCGATGACAACGGAAGCAGCAGTCAGGACATTAGACGACGTGTAG
>NW_006921654.1:11175404-11181772 GCF_000298275.1 Orycteropus afer afer
GGGGTCGCTATGAGTCAGAAACGACTCCACGGCACTTAACAACAACAACATAACAGAAATACCACAAGTGAGCAGCTTTAACAAACAAAAAACTTTTTTTTCTCACTTTTTAAGACGGTAGAAGTCTGAATTCAGGGTGCCAGTTCTAAAGGAAAGGAGCTCTAGTGGCGTAGTGGTAAGGCACTTGGCTGCCAACCAGAGAAGATCAATGGTTCAAACCCACCATCTGCTCCACGGAAGGAAGATAGGGAAATCTGCTTCTACAGAGATTTTCATCCTCAGAAACCCAATGGGGGTCCCTATGAGTGGGATTCAACTCAATGGCAGTGAGTTTGGTTTGGTTGTTTGGCTCTAGGGGAAGGCTTTTTCTGTCGTCTCTGGAGGAAAGGTCCCTGTTTCTTTCAAGCTTCTGCTCCTGAGCCATCTTCATGTGGTTTGGCACCTCTCTTTCTTTATCTCTGTTTCTTTCACTTACTTATTTAATTTCTTTTATATCTCAAAAAAAAAAAATTTGATTTAAGACCCACCCTACATTAATCCAGTCTCATTAATGTAACAAAGACAATGTATTCCCAAATAAGATGATAGTCATGGGTATAAAAGTTAGGATTTACAACACATAACAACATTAGACTAAAGAACATATACAAATGGCCAATAAGCAAATGAAAAGATGCTCAACTTTTCATTAGTCCTGAGGGAAATGTAAATAAAAACTTCAGTGCAATACCACTTCACACACACTTTCACACACACTAGGATGTCTGTTATCAGAAAAAAGGAAAACAAGTGTTGGTGAGGGTGTGGAGAAATGAGTCCTCATCCATTATTGATGGAGTTATAAAACAATGCTGCCAGTGTGGAAAACAGTGTGGCAGTTCCTCAAACAGTTAAACACAGATGTACCCTAAGCCAGCTGCCACTGAATGGTTTCCAACTCATGTTATTGTTGTTGTTGTTATGTGCTGTGGAGTCGGACCCGACTCATAGCGACCCCTCCTTGGGTTTCCAAGGCGGTATCACTACGGAAGTAGACTGCCCAACCTTCCTTCCAAGGAGTGGCTGGTGGGTTTGAACTGCCACCTTCTGGTTAGCAGTCAGATGCCTTAGGCACTACACCACCAGAGCTCCCTTCCAACTCACAGTGAGCCTATATAATAGAACTGTCCTCCATAAGGTTGTCAATGGCTGATTTTTTGGAAGCACATCACCAGGCCTTTCTTCTGATGTGCCTTTGGGTACTCTAAAACTTCTCACCTTGTAGTTATCAGCAAAGCATATTAACCCTTCTCACCACACATGGACTCCAGAATTACCATATGACCCAGCAATTCTACTCCTAGGTATACACCCAAAAGAACTGAAGACAGGAACTCTAACAAATACTAGGACAGCAATGTTCACTGCAGCATTAACCACAATAGCCAAAAGATGTAAACAGTTACTAGTGCCCATGAACAGATAAATGGATAAGAAAATGTGGCATACACATACAATGGAATATCATTCACTCATAAAGAGAAATGACATTTTGATACAAGCTACAATGTGGATGAACTTTGAAAACATTATGCCGAGTGAAATACAGACACAAAAGAACAAATCTTGTATGATCTTACTTATATGAAATGTCTAGAATAGGTGAATGCATGTTGTTGTTGTTGTTATTTGCCATCGAGTCGGCCCCGACTCATAGCGACCCCTCCTTGGGTTTCCGAGGCAGTATCACTACAGAAGTAGGATTGCCCAACCTTCCTTCCGAGGAGTGGCTGGTGGGTTTGAACTGCCAGCCTTCTGGTTAGCAGTCAAGTGCCTTAGGCACTATGCTACCAGAGATCCTAGGTGAATGCATAGAGACCAAAGTTCATTAGTGGTGACCAGGGGTGGGTGAGAAGGGGAAATGAGGAAGTATTGCATAGGGGGTACTGAGTTTCTCCTAAAGGTGATGAAAAGGATAGTGGTGATGGTTGTACCATATTCAATAGTGAATGTTATTAATGTCACTGAATTGTACATGTAAAAATGTTGACATGGCAAATGTTTTAGTATAAATATTTCATCACAATAAAAAGGGGGGTGGGTGAGAAAGAAAACATTAGTGAAGACAGAGGTGGTGAAAATGGGAAAAATTTAAACTTAGCACCTTAAATCCTGCACAGGGATGCTTCTGTCAGACACCACTGTTGCCTCTGCTCTTCCGAGCCCTGACTCACCCAGGTGACTTTCTGTTCTGCCCCACCAACAGCTCCTGCCTCCTCTCTCCTTGCCTTGACCTTAAGAAGCTGGCTATGAGGAGCACTGGACAAAGGAATGACCCAGGCCACCAGGGATGCAAAGAGGCATTCCTGGATAAGTGGGAATTAAAAGGCACCTAAAATATCAGCCTAGGAGCTCTGGTGGCATAGTGCCTAAGGCATTTGACTAACCAGAAGGCTGGCAGTTCAAACCCACCAGCCACTCTTCAGAAGGAAGATTGGGCAATCTACTTCTACAGAGATACTGCCTTAGAAACCCAAGGAGGGGTCGCTATGAGTCAATTCAACCCAACAGCAGTGAGTTTGTATTTTGGTTTTAAAATATCATCCAGGCTCACCATTCCATTACGAGATGAGGACATCGACAAATAGGAGGAAGTAAGTGCCCAACATCACAGGACTCATTTGGGACAGAGCCAAAGGTCCATTCTCCTTATGCATTTCTCCATTTGAGTTTAGGAGACAACTGGGAGGGGACTGGAAAGGCAGACCTTTCATCTCCAGGACCTCACTAGGCAGCCACAATGGGAAGTCTGGTTTCCTTGGGAGTAAGGTTGAAATTCTGGGATACTCATGATAGGCCTCCCTAAGAAAGGGACATCTGAGCTAAGACTTGAAAGAGGGAGGGAATGTGTCATGCAGATATCGAGAGGAAGAGCGTTTCAGGAAGAAGGAATAGCCAGTCCAAAAGCCCTGAGGTGACAATATGCCTGACATGTTTCCAGAAGGAAATCCAGCAGTTGCAGCAGAGTGAGGAGGATGGGAGATGAGGCCAGAGAGATAATGTAAGAGCAGATCTATAAGAGCCTCCCAGACCTTGTAAGCTTGCTGGCTTTTACGCCATGTGAAATGTGGACCCAGTGGAGGGTGTTCAACAGAGGAGGAGTATGATTTGACTTATGTTTCAACCAAGGTGACTGTGGGCTCAGTTGCCCAGGGCAGTGCTGGCTTATTTCTGCTGTCCATTGTAATACTGTCAACATTTCTTCATGCTCTCAAAAGAGGCTGATGAAACATACAGTCATTCTACAAGATCACCTGGCTGCTATGTTGCATAAAGACTAAAGAAATGCAAGGATGGGAGGAAGTGACCAGTCAGTAGACCACTACACACTAAGCTAGGCAAGAGCTGATGGTGGCTTTGACCAAGGTGGTGACAGAGGAGATGATGAGAAACAGAGGGAAATCCAGAGTTTACTTTTTGACATGTTATTTCAGGACATCTATCAGACTTGCAGGCACCCACTGGCTAAGAAGCAGCTCCTGGCAGTCCATGATGAGTCCAGGTTCCCATGGTTTCTCCCTGCTGCCCACTCCACCAAACAGAGGTAGCTGGAGACAGAGGAGAGACAGTGCTGCTACAGCCCAGGAATGGTGAGGAGAGCCCTAGCTCTCCATACACAGAGCCTGGGACGTCTTCCTGTCCCAAGAAGCAGCTCAGGATTTAGACGGGAGAATCAGTGGGACAAGGTATGTTCAGAGTTCAATGCCCAAACATTCTTCACTCCTTTTTGCTGGGATTTCACATGCTCTGTATTCAAGACCAGCTATATAATTTGTGGGGATCAGTGGAAAATGAAAATGCAGGACCCCTTGTTTAGTATCAAGACTTTCGAGACATGGACAGCAGAGCATTAACCCAAGCACAGGGCCCTGTGTGACTGCACAGGTCATAGGTCCATGAAGTAGGTCCTGCTCACAACTGAAAGAAGTTTCATAACCAATATCCCTGGAACCCAGAACAAAGGCAGTATGTGAGAAAGAGGAGAGAATGTAAGCTTAGGTTAACAGAAGCCTGAATTACAATTTCATCTCTACAACACAAATTGCAAACAATGACTCAGCTGACCGACTTCCTGTTGGGAGTCAGTGTCATATTAAAAGCCATACCAGACCTGTGAGTATCGATTATTCTCAGCTGGTGGATAATTTGGAAATATGGGTCAAGTGATCTCTGATAGGACACCTACAGAAATCCCTGAGGCAGTGCCCATGAGGAGAGATTGATGACACAAAATGATTCTTGGTGGGAGCCCAGGAATAACACAGGAGAGTCACTGGGTAAAGGGCCAGGTAGTGGCATTGCAGCAACAACTAGAGTACAATAGCAGAACACCTGCACTGGGCTAACCCAGCATGGTGTGGAACCTAAGTTCCATGAGGCCTAAGGGTGGGAGGCGATGCACACTAAGACAGGTGTGCAGAAATGAGGACACAACAAGGTCTAGCTACAGGATTGTAGGGGTGCTGCCAAGGAAGGTGGGAGACAAAATGAGCTTTGGGATTTCTTAAAAACCAACCAACCCAATGCCATGGAGTCAATTTTGACTTGCAGTGATCCCCACTGGATTTCTAAGGCAGTCAATCTTTATGTAAGTAGACTGCCTCATCTTCCTTCCACGGAGTGGCTGGTAGGTTTGAACCGCCAGCCCTCTGGTTTGCAGTCAAATACCTTAGGCGCTGCACCACAAGAGCTCCTTTGGGAATTCATTAGATGCTTCCTGACTTCAAGGGTGGAGATTCTCTCTCCCAACCAATCAAGTCAGGCCTCCCTCCATTGTTTCTTATGATGTTTGCCCATGACCTATCTTAGATGATCCAAGATCCTTCAGGAGCCACTACATGGACCTCTTGAACACCAAGAAGCTTTTAAATGTTTAGAGTCCTCAGAAAATGCAAGTGAGCCAGTCAGGGTTCATTCAAAGGAAGAGTAACCCTAGACATTATTATAACAGAGATAATTTAATATAAGCAGTTAAACAGGCATTGGAGGACTGAAAAAAAGGGAATATTGACATAACAACAGACACTGTAACCACAGCAGCAAAGTCCATTTTAAGGGCTGGGAGAACAATGAGGAGAGCTTGGGTTTATTAGAGGCTAGAAGCTTAGAAGAGCCTTAGTGGCACAACAGTTCAGCACTCAACTGCTAACCAAAACGTTGGTGGTTCAAATTTACCCAGCTACTTTGTGGAAGAAAGATCTGACAATCTGCCTCCATAAAGATGATGGCCCAGAAGACCCCCATGGGGCAGTTCTACTCTGTCAAACGGGGTCCACTCAGCAGCAGTCAACAACAGAAGCTTATTGGAGGGCTCCCAGGAGCTGCAGCTCAGTCCTCGAGATGAAAGAGCCCTGCCAGGCTAATCCTGGTGCTTCAGGAGGCTGACAAAGGGACCTTCAGAGCTGGGCCCCAGATCTTGAGAAGCGAGCATCACCTGTTTGGTAATGTTGTCTCTGAAGGATATGATGAGGCTGGTTTGTGAAGTGTGGGTAAAAAAGGAGACAAAGCTGCAAACTGAAGCCAACTGCTATAGAACCAAGTATCACTGTCAGGGTAAGAACAAAAGAGGATGGAGACTCTCCCTTCTCCTCTCTCCCAGCATTTCAGGCTATCTCAACCACCCCTTCCTCACAGAGCCCAACATGGAGGCAGCTGGCAAAGTGGGAATGGGTATTTCAGAGCTTTAGCTCCTATCCCACAAAGCAGGGTACAGAAGGACTCTTAAAGTCTAAGGGAGGAAGATCCCAATGCTTCAACAAGCATTGTTCCACTGGCTGATGTCTGACTGGAGAATGCAAAACCTAACTTAAAAAAAAAAAAAAAGACTTCCGGTAAGATGGAGGAATAGGCAGACAAGCCACACAGACCCTTCTCAACAAAGAAAGGGAAACCAATTGACAGAGATACAAAAGATAATCCTGGAGCCCTGAGCTTTAAAAGGAAATCCACAGAAGTGGATTAAGCACCAACTAGTGGAAAAACCCCAGGGTTACAGGTTACAGGTGAGGAGAGACAACTCAGGGATGCCCGAAGTAGCAAGCAGGAAGAACAGGAGAAAGGGGATTAAAAGCCAGGAAGCCAGAGAGAAGAGCAGTCAGCCGAAGGGATTAGGTGAGGAGAGACAACTCAGGGACGCCCAAAGTAGCAAGCGGGAAGAGCAGGAGAAAGGGGATAAAAAGCCAGGAACCTGGACAGAAGAGCAGTCAGCCCCAGGGTTACAGGCAAGGAGAAACAACTCAGGGATGCCCAAAGTAGCCAGTGGGAAGAGCAGGAGAAAGGGAATTAAAAGCCAGGAAAACAGAGAGAAGAGCAATCAGCCAAAGGGATTA
>NW_006921654.1:11184937-11215949 GCF_000298275.1 Orycteropus afer afer
GGTCAACGAAAGAGGGGGAGGCCTTCAACGAGATGGATTGACACGGTGGCTGCAATGATGGGCTCAAGTATAGCAGGGATTGTGGGGCTGGCGCGTGATTGGGCAGTGTTTTGTTCTGCTGTGCATGGGGTCGCTATGAGTCGGAAACGACTTGACGGCACTTAACAACAACAACAACAAATGGAAAAACCTGAACGAAAACATTGAGTACAGAGATAGTCAAAGCAGTGGACTGTCAGGTACTCTGATGGGACCAACAGCCTGAATATTTCCAAGTGGTGCTGGGACTTGAGGATTGACCTTATGATTGGCCCTGGTTGCCAAGGGCTCCAGGGACAACTGCACTGGTGGCCTGTGACTAGGAAGGGAAACAGCAAGGAGCAAGACAACCTGAGCTGTGGACTTTCTGCTGTCCGAAGGGCGCAGCAAATTTGAATGTTTACAATCAATGGCCATTTGGGATTTTAAAATGATAGCATTCTCATTCGGATTCCAGGGACCTAAGAATAGGTTCCATTTGCCAAGGACAGCAGGGACATATGGGAGGCAGACAATGGGAAAGGAGACAGGTGGTGACTGTATAAGTGCTGCCAACTAGTGAATAGAGACCCATAGCACAGTACCCTGCTTACATAGATAACATACAAACAAAACAAAGAAAATAAAAATTGTAGCCAAGTCACTCCAACATACAATCACCAATTAAATATAAACACAAAAATGTTACAATGGCTCAGGGACAACAGAGCAGCACAGACCACACAAAGAAGCAAGATAAACCAGGAGAAACAAGGGACCAGGATAGAGAACCAAAACACATCCCTGAGGAAGAAGCAGCATTGGAGCTCCCTGATAAGGAATTCCAAAGAATTATATTTAGGTACCTACAATGAACTGAGAGAAGAAAGATGTGGCAAGGAAAACACTGACAAAATGGAGGAAAACACAGAGAAAACCCTAGAACAATTTCAAAAGACAATACAAGAACAAAATGACAAAATAAATAAAAAATTAGAAATGATACCAAATCTACAGACAGGAATCCAGAAGATTAGTACTATATTTTCACAAATAGATAACTCATTGAATGGGCAAAGAAACAGAACAGAATCAATGGAAGACAGAATTAGTGAGATTGAAGGCAAATACCTAAATACTTCCTTGGAAAGGGAACAATCAGAAAAAAGATCAAAGCAAAATGAAGAAAGCCTAAGGTTCACGTGGGATACCATCAAAAGAAATAACTTGCACATAATTGGAATTCCAGAACAGGAAAACACAAATAAAACAGCAGAAAAAATTGTCGAAGATTTGTTGGAAGAGAATTTTCCTGGTGTGATGAAAGATGAGAATATATCTATTCAAGAAATCCAATGAATCCCAAACAAGATAGACCCCAAAAGAAAATCATCAAGACATATCATCATCAAACTCACCAAAACCAAAGACAAAGAAAGAATCCTAAAAACAGCATGGGAAAAACAAAAAGTTACCTACAAGGGGCAACCAATTAAGAATAAGCTCAGATTTCTTGGCAGAAACCATGCAGGCAAGAAGACAATAGGATGGTATATATAAAATCCTGAAAGAGAAAAATTTCCAACCAAGAATTATATGTTGTTGTTGTTACGTGCCGTCTAGTCAGACCTGACTCATAGCGACCCCTCCTTGGATTTCCAAGGCAGTATCACTACAGAAGTAGACTGCCCAACCTTCCTTCCAAGGAATGGCTGGTGGGTTTGAACTGCCAGTCTTCTGGTTACCAGTCAAGTGCCTTAGGCACTATGCTACCAGAGCTCCCCAGGAATTATATATCTGACAAAACTGTCCCTCAAATATAATGGTGAAATTAGACATTTCTAGATAAGCAGAAATTAAGGGAATTTGTTGAAACCAGACCAACCTTACAAGAGATGCTAGGGAGTCCTTTGGACAGAGAACCAACTACAGCCAACAACAACTGACCATTAATACACATGATGACATAACCCAGAAACCACCCAGTTATGGAAGTATCCAAAGTAAATAAGTCTACAAGATTGTAAACAGGGATCCAGAGACATCAACTGACAAATGAGGACAACTACAAACCTAAAAGAGGGGAAAAACTGTGTAGTTATAGAACTTCTAAATGGTGGGGAAGTCAAGACAACTACAGGATAGAACAGACTGCTCAAAACTTGGGAAGAAACTATAAATCACAGGGTAACCTGCTGTGAACATCATAAAACGGTATATGAAACCTGTTTAACTAAGCCAGCTTATCTTAACTAATAGTTGAATTGTCCTCAGGTGTGTGAAAGCCACAGCTGAGAAAGACATAAAATAAAATGATAATTAGAATCCTAGCCTGCATTGATTGATACACTAGCACAATTGACCCACCCTCCTGGACTTCTGTTAGTGAATCACGTGGTTAACTGGCCAGCGCAGTCCGGCCAGAGGCCTAAGACTAAGAAGGTGTTACCAGAGGAAACCTGTGCTGTGGGTGGAGCAGTCTGTGTGCAACTCAGGGGACTGTGTGCACCTAACAGGCTATATATGGACTCAAGGGACTTGTGGAGTTGGGTGCAACTAAGAGGACAGTAGTGTGGAAAGAGAAGGCTGTGTGGACCCCAAGAAACTCATGGTCTCGTGATGTGGACAAACAAAACTGTGTGTACTTGACAGTCTTGTGGTGAGGAAGCTGAAGCTGTGAATACCTGAGTGGACTCGTGGTGTGGACATAGAAGGTTGTGTGTATCCAAGGGACACAGAAAGACTGTGCTCCTGCAGGGGAGTGGTGTGGTTGGAGAAAACTGTATGTATCCGAGTGAAGTTGTGTGCTTAGATCCAGGATTGTCCAACATGGTTTTTGAGGCACACAAATAAGTTTTGGGCTGAGAGGCATTGGCTCTGGAGTAGGACTGCCTAGGGTTAAACGTTGGCCTCACTACTTACCAGCTAGGAAAACTTAGACAATTTCTTAGCCTCAGTTTCCTTATAATTTAAAGTGGGATAATAACAGTGTCTACCTCATGGTAGAATTAAATGAGATAACACACTCAAGGCACATACAGCAGTGCCTGGTGCATAGGAAACATTCAATGAATGTTAGGTACCATTATTCTCATCCATGTCATCATCATCATCATATTACTACCACAAAGTAGCTATGAGATCACAAGCCAAAGCTCCTGAGCCAGAATGAGGAGAAAACCAAAACCAAACTCACTGCCATCGAGTTGATTCTGACTCATAGCGACTCCCATTGGGTTTCCAAGGCAGTAGGTCTTTACAGAAGTAGATTGCCCAGTCTTCCTTCTGGGGAGTGGCTGGTGGGTTTGAACCACCAACCTTCTGGTTAGCAGTCAAATAAATGCCTCAGGCATGCCACCAGAGCTCCGGAATGAGGAGAACTAAAACAGAGTCACGCAGAGAAATGCAAACCAAAACCAAAATGAGATACACCTCACACCCACGAAAACCAAAAAACCTATTGTAGAGTTGATTCCAACTTCCTGTAGGACAGAAAAGACCTGCCCTACAGGGTTTCCAAGACTGTAAATCTTCATAGTAACAAATTGCCACATCTTTTTCCCCTGGAGTAGCTGGTGAGTTCAAACTGCCCACCTTTTGGTTAGCAACTAAGGGTTTAACCACTACGTTACCAGGACTCTTTCTCACACTCAGTAACAGGGGTGTCAGTAGGCAGATATGAAGTGCAGATTGCACCCCCTAACACTATCAGAGAGGATGACAACAAAATGACCCCAAGGTCTGGTTTGATTGATGAGGATGAGGGAGAACTCGAACCCTCACACACTGTTTGTGGGAGTATAAAATGGTGGAGCCACTTCAGAGACAGTCTAGCAGTTCCTCAAATGATTAAACACAGAGTTATCACGTGACCCAGCAAGTCCATTCTTAGGTAGATAGCCAAGAAAAATGAAAATACATGTCCACAAAAAAACTTGTAACCAAATGTTCATAGCAGCATTACTCACCATAGCCAAGAAGTGGGAATAACCTGCATGTTCGTTAACATGTGAATGGATAAACAAAATGTGCTATCACTACAATGGAATCCCATTTGGCATTAAAATGTTGCAACCCAGATGAACCTTGAAAAGATTATGCTAAGTGAAAGAAATCAGACATAAAAGACCTTTCTGTGAAATGTACAGAAAAGCCGAATCTATAGAAACCCAAAGTAAATTAGTAGTTTCCCAAAGCAAGAGTGAAGTTGGGGGTGAGGGTGTTGGTGTAGGTAAGAGGTACAGGGTTTCTTGTTGGGGTGATGAAAATGTTCTAAAATTGATTGTGGTGATGATTGCACAATTCTGAAAATACTGAAACATTCATTTGTACATTTTGCATTTTGTGCAAATTTAATTTATTGAGTTATAGCTCAAGAAAGTTGTTTAAAAAAGAAAGAAAGGGAAAAAAAACCTTGCAACACAGTCACAGCACCTTGTTGCTCCTGCTGCCTTAGAATGTTTCTCCTCTGTGAGTAACAGATCCAACTCTTCATACAGCCATGATGGGAAACCAACGAACAAAGCATCGCCTCTCTCCCTGTATCTGCACCACACGTTGTTGTTAGTTCCAAGGAGTCAGCTCCGATTCACGGCCACCCCACGAACAACTGAATGAACTGCTGCCTGGTCCTACCAGCTTCGTGACTGCCGGCCTGCTTGAGCCTACTGTTACAGCTACTGTGTGTTTCAAGGGCCTTCCAGCCTAGGGAACGCCTCTGCCAGCACTGCTTCAGACAGCAGTCTGTCGGGATCCACAGGGGGTTTTTCCATTGGCTAATTTTCGGAAGTAGACCGCCAGGCCTTTCTTCCTATGCATCTTAGGCTGAAAGCGTCACTGAAACCTCATAGGTGACCGTGCTGGGATTTTAAACACCAGTGGCATAGCTTCCAGCATTGCAGCGACATATACACCACCACAGGACAACAAACTGACAGCCAGGTGGTGACCTCTATCATATGTTGTTGTTGTTGTTGTTGTGTGCCATCGAGTCGGACCCGACTCATAGCGACCCCTCCTTGGGTTTCCAAGGCAGTATCACTACGGAAGTAGATTGCCCCATCTTCCTTCCGAGGAGTGCTAGTGGGTTTGAACCGCCAGCCTTCTGGTTAGCAGTCAAGTGCCTTAGCCACTATGCTACCATAGCTCCCCCTCTATCATATAGGACTTATTAAATATAGAGCTATTAGATACTTCACTGAGTAGTTTTAAAAGTCAAAAAATTGATATACTTCACAGCAGAGCACTGACTTCCTCAACCAAACTGAACATAAAATGAGCAATTTGTAAAAAAAAAAAAAAAAAAAATATTTCAAAGCAGTATGCTCTGCTTGGCACAAAAAAATCTATTTATTTAAACGTTCTTTCAAGGCAAATGACTTTTCCAGTATCCAAAGTAGCAGTGCTATCTACCCCCTCACAAACTAGGGAAGCAGGTACATGAAGCCCAACACTGAGATGAAGAGTCAGATGCCAGACTGTCCCGTGTCTTGATCTGGCCCTTGCTGGGGAGCCAGGATTTTTCTGATTGTCAGGTTTTCATGGGGCAGAACAGTACAACGATGTCTTCTGTGTTTCTGAAATGTGGGCAAAGTCATTATCAAGTGAGCTCCCTTGAATCTCCTGCTAATCTCTGGAGAGAGTGAGTCCCAGCCCAGATGCCAGCTCCTCCACCAAGGCCACCCTGATGCTTCAGGCATGGCTCTCTGTCCTGTGTACTCTTGGGGTACACGGCAAGTACCTGTGCGTGGCCTGGGTCACAGATCTGTTAGTTGCGGCTGCTCAGGCCGGCACCATCTTCATGGTCTTTGGTATGTGTGAGCCCTCTGCTGTGGCTATTGTGCTGATCCATCTCGGGAAGGGTTTCAGTCCTGTTCGTTGACCATTTGACTTACCAAACATGATGTTCCTTACTAGGGCTGGCATTTCCTAATAATGACCAAAGTAAAGTAAACAAGACTAAGTCTTGTCATGCTCGTTCCCAAGGAGCAATCTGGCTGTATTTCTTCTAAGACTGATTTGTTCATTCTTCTGGCAGTCCATGGTGTATTCAATATTCTTCACCAACACCACAACTCAAATGTATTCTTCTTCTGTTTTCTTTTTTCATTGCCCAGCTCTCACATGCCCATGAGGTGAATGAAAAGACCGTGACCTGGGTCAGGCGCACCTTAGTCATCAAAGTGACATCTTTGCTTTTTTAGAACATTAAAGAGGTCTTTTGCAACAGATTTGCCCAATGCAATATGTTGTCAGACTTCATAGTATGTACTCAAGAATTTACATAAATCACCAGCCACTCCTTGGAAGGAAGGTTGGGCAATCTACTTCTGTAGTGATACCACCTTGGAAACCCAAGGAGGGGTCACTATGAGTCGGATCCGACTCGATGGCAATTAGTTTGATTATTTTTTGGTTAAATCTAATAAAGAATATTTTACAGGAAATCACATGGGAGCAACAAACGCAAGCGATCTAGGTAAACTTGCATTTTCTAATAGCCACGTTTAAAAAGGCAAAAGTAACAAGTGAAATTAATTTTAATACTATGTCTTATTTAAGGAGCTCTGGTAGCATAGTGGGAGCTCTGGTGACACAGTGCCTAAGGCATTTGACTGCAAACCAGAAGGCTTGTGGCTCAAACCCACCAGCCACTCCTGGGAAGGAAGGTTGGGCAATCTATTTCCATAGAGATACTGCCTTAGCAACCCAAGGAGGGGTCGCTATGAGTCCGAACCAACTGGACGGCAGTGGATTTGTTTTTTCTGCCTTTATTTTGCATACGCAGCACACTGCGGTCAGGACCAGCCACACTCAATGCTGGATAGCCACATATGGCTAGTGGCTACTATTGCGCAGCACCGATTTAGTAGCTGAGCACACGAGCATCGTCCTAATACAAGCTGGAGCCCCCTGCACTATGTGCTCCACTCTGTCCTTATGCTGTGCCAGGTGAGACACTAAGGGCTTTACTGGATAACTACGTTCAAGCCTCAAGGCAGGCCTGTGAACACGCAACAGTATTAGGCTTACTCTACACAGGAGGGAACTGAGGCTTAGCAAAGTTCCGGCCCTAGCCCGAAGTCACACAGCTACTGAGCAAAGACGCTGAACCTAGGGAGCCTTCCCCAGAAGTTGCTCTGAGTGACAGCCTCCACATGGACTCACAAAATCCCCTTGCAAAGCAGATTCCTTGACAGGCCTCTTTGAAAAAGAAATGTATGAGTACAGTCTTCCAGGGAAAGTCAGTAACAAGTTAGCTCTAAATGTGCACTCATTTTGGCCAACTGAATCTGGACCACCATCACATCTTTGGCTGAAATATGTTTAAGATACAGCATGTAACCTCCACTGCACCCACTGACGCACCTTTAGTTCAGAAGTTATAAGAAAGGCTGCAATCGGCACTAGTATCAAAGTTCAACAAGACAGAAAATAACAAATGCTGGCGAGGTTGTGGAGAGATTGGGACTCTCATACACTGCTGGTGGGACTGTAAAATGGTACAACCATTGTGGAAAGCAGTATGGCGATTCCTTCAAAAGTTGGAAATACAAATACCATTTGACCCAGCCATCCCATTACTAGGTATATACCCTAAAGAAGTGAGAGCCATAACAAGAACAGATATATGCACGCCGATGTTCATCGCAGCACTATTTACAATAGCCAAAACTTGTAAACAACCTAGATGTCCATCAGCTGAGGAATGGATAACCAAACTATGGTACATACACACAATGGAATACTATGCAACACTAAAGAATAATGTAGAATCTGCAAAACACCGCATAACGTGGATGAACTTGGAGGACATTATGCTGAGTGAAATAAGTCAGTCACAAAAGGACAAATATTGTATTAGTCCGTTATTGTAAAAGTTAAGGAAAGGTTTATCTATTGGAGGACATTTTCTTTGTTGGTTACCAGGGTAGGAGGGGAGGGGAGGGAACACTGTTAGATAGATAGAGATAAATATTGATTTGGGTGAAGAGAAGGGCAATGTACCAAATGTGAGTGACCAATATGGCAGCATTGAGGATGAGAAAGACATAGAGAGGTACATGGGCAGTACAGACAACAAATATGAACCCTTTTGCATATACAGTACTGAGTTGTCAGTGAAAGCAAACATGGGTATATGGACAGATAGATAGGAGGACAGACTAAACAATTAGGTATGTCTAAATGGGGAGTATCCAAGATCATATATAGGGTTGGCAGACAATGGTCCTATAAGTTTATGTGAATGATCAGAATTCCCAGGTGTATAGTAGAGCTGACAAGGGGCAAGGTTATGGTCATTGCTTGGTCACAGCCAGCTACCCAGAGCGACCGAGTAGTTGATCCTGCGAGCTTGGGACCATAGTCGCAGGGGACATCAAGCTCAATTGGCATAACATACTATACAAAACATCATTCCACCTCCTACTTTGGCGAGTAGCGACTGGGATCTTAAAAGCTAGCAAGCTGCCATCTAGATGCAACAATGGGTCTCTCCTTGTCGAGAAGAAGAAAATCAAAATTAATGGAAACAATCAGTCCTAGCGACTGGTACACCATCCGATCTGCAACCTATACAACTATGAGACCAGAAGAACTAGATGGTGCCCAGCTACCACTGTCATCCACTTGGAAGGGATGTAGGAGATCCTGCATAGAGAGGGAGAACAATGTGGAACAAAACTCAAAATCATTTGGAAAAAAAAAAAAAAAAAAAGGTGGGGACCAGGTTTGCTGGTCCAATAGAGCCTGGTGGAACCACTGAGACTATGGCCCCTAGCTGCCCTTCAGGTCTGGAATTGAAGTCACACCTGTGGTTTCCAGCTAAACAAAGTCCAGGCATGTGAATTAAACATTTACCTCAAGTAGACACATGCCCTGGAGAGAACAATCATGGGAGAAGGAAGGGCTGCTTATGCACAGGGAGACAGCTCAGGGCGCAGAAGAGTATGGAGGGATGGACACTGGGAAGAGGTAACTATGGGAAGGAAGTGGGAGGGGAGCTGTTGCATTGTAAATTTTGGTCAATGACATGAGACAAAGTATATTATGTGAACTGCTGTACGAAAAGTGAATTTACTCTGTAAATCTTCACCCAAATCAAAATAAAATTAAAAAAAAAAAAAAGAAAGAAAGGCTGCAATCGACTTCCCTGTTGATGCGATTTATTATTTCCCGCTTTGCAGGCTGTTAATTTACAAGCAGACATCAGACCGGGAAATGGCTGTTTTGACTTCTCCTCATGTTTTGCAGTGTGATTTAAATAGTTCTCACAGAGTGTTTAAATCACATTATTGTCAACTTCTCCAGTAGGATGCAGAGCATTTCAAAAATAGTTACAAGCAGTGAGAAATGTTTTAGGGGAAGCAAAGGACCTCAAGCTCTTGTGGCAATTTCCATACTATTTGTGTATACTTTCTATTTGTAATTTCTGTACTATTTGATCCTAAGACTGGAGATGCTTTCTATTTGGGGGGTGAGAATGTGGAGTTGTGGAGAAATTAAGAGTGACATGATTCAAAATTGTGGGTTCTGAAGTCCATATAATTTCTAGTATTCTGTGAACTCCATTGTTTTGCCTGCTCAGTGAGGTTGATTAAAATGAATGTCATGGCCAAGCAATGACTTTGAATAGTGGTTTCCCAAATTTCAGGGTTTGATAAGAATCACTTGGGATGCTCCTGGAAATGCCAATTTTTGCCATAGCACTTTGACGAGTTGATTCAATATATCTGGAATGCAGTGCACATTTGGGAGGAGATCTGTAAGGACCTCCAGAAATTCTCTCCTCTGTAAAAGCAGTAAGAAAACTGACAAAAACAGTCAGCCTCAACTTTTTCAGAACCCTGGAAATTAACCAAAGGCTTGCAGCACTCCAGGGAGCATGTCCTAAAGAAAAGGGGCTGGGAATCTCAGAAAGCACACCTAGTACCGTGGCATCTTAACTCGCCACAACCTGCCGCTCCTCTCTCCAGCTCCTTGGCAGCCTTGAAAACTAACAGCTGTAATCCCAGCAAGGACGATCAGTCTGGTCGCCCCTAGAGGGCGCTGAATGTGGATGGCGCGCCTTCAAAGTCTTATCAACAGAGACTTAACTGTTTGATCTGTCCGCTGATTCCCTGGAAGACCACAGTTGAAATGCTGTCTTTATTTGTCCTAATGCAGAGCTTTCCCAGTGCAAAAACCTTTTCCTGTGGCATGTTTGTCAAAACAACTTAGAAGCAGGTGTTTGACTCCACAGCTGCCTGAGGTAGTGGATAACAACAACTGGAGAAAACAATAGGCTAATCACAAAGCACAAAAGCAAAGCTGGTGCTTTAAAAAGCTCTGAGATATTCCTAGGAGTCTAGAAGGCCACAGGCTTATGCAAGGGTGTGCAGATGCTTAGGAACAACAAAGCCCTGCGCCTTCCCCTGTGGCTGAGTGCATGTGATGGCTAAGGCAGAGCTGTCAACTGCCTTGCTGAGTATTAAAGCCATGCCTCAACATGCACACAGAGCCCCAAGTCAAGACTGGGAGACTTATTGGTCCCAGGCATTTAAGGATATCTCTGTTCAGTCATTAGCTGACCAAAGCACTAAGCTAGCCAAACAGAGACTTCAGTGGCCAAACATGACCCAAGACTGTAGATTATAGAATTATTTCAGATATTATTTGTATGACAATAAAAGGACAGAGGAGGGAGACAACTGAGTTGTATAGGAACAAAGTTTCTGAGTACTATTAAAATTAAGAATGAGCTCTGCTAGCACGGTGGTTAAGCATTCAGGTGCTAACCCGAAATGTCGGTGGATCAACGAATCCACCGGGTGCTCCATGGGAGACAGATGTGCCAATCTGCTTCCATAAAGATCCACAGCCTTGGAAACATAGGGGCAGCTCTACTCTGCCTTCAGGGTCACTATGAGGTGGAATCGACGTGATGACAGCAGGTTGTTTTTTTTAAAAAAATTGAAATTAATTGTATTAATCAGACCAAGAGTCTTAGAAGGTAAGATGTTAATGGAGTCCCCAGGGAAACCACTGAAAAATAACAAAAAAAAAAAAAGAAAAGAAAATACAGTGAAGGAAATAACGAATTAAAATGGTACAGTAGAAAATATCTATTTAACACAAAAGAAAGTATTCATGGAGGTACAGAGGAACAAAAATACCTAAGGCATATAGGAAATAAATACTAAAATGGCAGACATAAATTAAGTGCATAAAAGGTAAAGCTTGGTAGAGGGATAAAACACTTGTGTTGTCTAGAAGAGACATGAAAAGATATGAGTAGGTTGAAGATAAAAGGGCAGGGAAAGATGTATCATGCAAACAGCGACCACAGAAAGTTGGAGTGGCTCCATTAATATCAGACAAATAGAAGTTAAGACAAAAATGTTACTAGAAACAAATAAGGACATTTTATAATGATAAAAGGCTCACTCCATCAAGAAGATACAAGAATTATAAGCATATATGCTCCTAACAAGGAGCTGTGGTAGCATAGTGCCTAAGGCACTTGACTGCTAACCAGAAGGCTGGCGGTTCAAACCCACCAGCCACTCCTTGGAAGGAAGGTTGGGCAATCTACTTCTGTAGTGATACTGCCTCGGCAACCCAAGCTGGGATTGCTATGAGTCAGGGCCTAATCGATGGCACATAACAACAACAACATGTCCCTAACAACACAGCCCCAAGACATACGAAACAAAAACTGTTAGAATTAAAGGGAGAAATTAAACAATAGTTGGAGATTTCAAAACCTTGTTTTCTATAATACATAGAACACCTAGATAGAAAATCAACAATAGAAGATACAAACAACACTATAAACCAAGGCTCTACATTTTCACAAACAAACCAAGTAACTCTGATGGGCCTGGTTACATTGGTGCTGTTGGCGAAATAGTAGCTTAGAACTTCTGGTCTGCTGAAGTTTCATGAAAGAGATGCATTATTGAAATGGCCATGCTACTTACTGCCTCTCTACATGTGGGAGCTTGTGCCCACTTACAGCTGAGACTGGCACCAATAGTGCATTCCTTGATAGAACTGCAAATAGTGGCCTCTATCCACAGCAAGCCTCCAAAGTTTCTGTGATAAAGCTGGGCCTGAGAACCCTTGTCACAAAGGAGGGTCAGTAACAGTCATTTGATTATTTACTATTATTCTCATTTTAATTCTCTTTTTATTTTTTATTCTCATTTTTTATTCTGGAGCTACCAGAAGCTGAAAGAGGGAAGGAAAGATCTTCCCTGAGAGCAGACAGAAGGAGCATGGCTTGGCAAAGACACTGATTTGGACTTCTAGCCTCCAAAACTGCAAGACAGTACATTTCTGTTGTTTAAAATCGCCCACTTTGTGGTACTTTATCACGGCCTCTAATACAAAAGGTTAAAGGAGGAGATGACATTTAAACTGAGACATAAAGAATAAGAAGAAGCCAGCCAAGGGAACAACTAGGAAAAGTGTTCCAGACAGAGGGGAGAGGCCTCATGGTGGTCAAAAGCATGATGTGTTTAAGGCAGAGCAGCAACATCAGTGAGCTTGGGGCAAAGAAGCATGCAGTACGAGAAGGTCACGTTGCAGATGTTGGCCGGGATCCTCAAGCTCATAGTCTTATAAGACATGGCAGAAAGTTTGGAGTCTGTTCTAAGGACAAAAGTACAGTGGAGAGAGATGCTATTTAAGAGTGAGAGGAACAGGATTATGACAAAAATAATCAGCAGGCGGAATCTTGAGTGTGTCTCCTGTCTCCTGGAGACCCCTAACTGACACAGTGTAAGTAGTGTGCAGAACCAAACTAAGGAAGTCCAGCTTCATTTAGATGATCAAGTAATTATTCAAGGAAAGACCCACTTAAATTGAATGCATAAGAACAATTTATGCATAAGAACTATTTTGATGTGTTGGTACAGAGGTGGCCATTTTTATTTCTGCATAAAGTTTCAACAATTTTCTTCCATTCCCACGCATGCTGCTCATTTATTAGTTCATATTTTGTGTGAAGTGAAATGTCTACTTGAATGCCTTCCAGATTATCATAGAACTGAATTAATGAAGCTTAAATTTCTAAATATACTTCTTGATGACTGTCTGAGCCAGGTTGAATCCTTTCTTAATCTCTTGATGTGATTCATGAAAGGTGAAGCCCCACTAATCATCGCTCTTCGTCAGAGACGCAGGAAGAAGGAACACAGGGCAAGTTCCTGCAAGCACGTCACTGTGTGAATTGAGCAACTGGAGACTAAGAGAGTAACAAGGTTACCGTGTTTGAAAAATAGTTGTTTAAGAGGACTCATAATGGAATTTAGAAGCTTTAAAGAAAGCTGAAGCCTTACACCTCAGACTCAAGCAGAGGGATTTTTTAAACTGAAAGAAGAAGTAAACAAGAAACTTCCTCTCCACCGCACTTTCCATAATTCTTATAATGTACTCATTCTTATCCCTATTTCTCCCTTTCAGTCCATCCTTTTACAAGATATGTTGACCACTTACAAAGATCTCATTAATTCATTCAATATTTACTAATGAATCCCTTCCTCCATCCTTTAGATATGCAAAGGTAACTGTGTTAGTCATGAATGTTGGTTGCAAGCAGCAGCAACCAACTCTACACAGAAAGAGAATGCTCTACAAAAAATAGAGGCAAGGTAAGAGAACTGGGCTTGGAAAAGGGACAGGAAACAGGGCTGCTGTGGGAGGCCAGGGAACAGGAAGACAACCACCATTTTTTAGCAGAAACTGGAGAGAATGCTACCACCATTGCCACCACAGGACACCATCAATGGACACCATCATAGCTGTGAAGAAGGCTTAAGTGTCTCATAGTCTTTATGTCACTAGCTCAAGATTCTGTGCTCCAGGTAGGAGCAAGTGACTGGCCCAGCCAAGTCCTATGTCCATAACTTGGTGGTTTGAGAGAAGAAAAGAGGGAAAGAGTGTTCTTTGTCCTTCTATGCTTCGTAGGGGGAGGTAAAACATACACTGAACTGGAGGAGAAGCTCAAAAATAGGAGACTCATAAATTCTGTTCACCACTGAGATTCACCTGTATCTGAATGTATCTTGGAAACATGGTGGGCAAGGGACGTGCTAGCAGGACTAAGAAGCTTATGGAAGAGGCACAGTCAGAATAACAAGCTCAACCAGAAAGTGAAGCCTTAGCGCCAGAACGGAGTCATTCCTGAGATCACCTGGCACCTCTCCCTCAAAGTACCCCGGCCCTATCCGAAGACCCAGGACTGTACCCTAGGAAAAAGAGTCATTTATTTGGTTGGCTTAAAACCAGCTGCTGTTGAGTCAACTCCAACTCACGGTGATTCCATATGTGTCAGAGCAGAACGTTTTCCGTGGGTTTTCAGGGGCTGATTTCTCAGAAGTATATGTCTGAGTCTTTTCTTCTGAGGCACCTAGGTGAACTTGAACTTTTGTACACCCAGAGACTCCCAGTTGTTTTAAACAGAGCTATTCAGGCCAGGAGCACTAGCACCTCTGCTTGAAGGCCTCCCTAACAGAGCAGGGAGAGAAGAAGCGAGCACACACTCCCACTTTGCCTCAGGCCACCAGTTAGTGTTCCTATCTCCAGGGTTCTGGTGTAGCACTGAGCTGCTGCTGGGAGGTAGAGGGAACTAGTGGTGAGAGACTGGCTTTCCCAAGCATGACCCTGAAAGGGAGGCTGGGACACTGATGAATAGGGACGAGGGTGACTTCACCCACCTCCAGAGCCCACCAGGTGGACATCTTGTAGGGGCCAAGTGGATTGCATTTTTGTGTGCACATATGAGATACCCTGGAAGCCCCTAGAAAAGCTTGGGGACATGATTTTGGTTTATTATGGCTAATGAGATCCCTTGAAACTTTAAGGTATCCATCCTCTGACTGGGTTTTAAAAAAAGCACAAAATTGGCTCCAGCTTTCCCACTTTAATTCCTTCTTCCTCTGGAGGACTGTCTATACTCATTCTACAATTACTTTATGCAGCCAATGTTTGTTAAAGCTTTTACCACATGTCTGGCATTGTACCAAGCTTGGAGTTGTGGATGTATATAAAATCGATCTTTGTCTTGAGGAAGCTTATGATCTAGGGAGAGAGGCAGATGCTTAAACTAGCAACATAGGCAGGGCCATGCACTGGGAGAGGAACCTACAGGGTGTGATGGGAGCCACCAAATCCGCAGGCAGAAAGGGGCCACTCATCAATCAAGGATCTCGCATCCTTTGACTTCAGAAAGCCACCTCCCACTCTATCAGGATCTCCAGTTTTTTGTTTTTTTTTTCTTTTTTTTGAGTGGAAAAAAATGTTTTTTATTAATCACAACATGAAATTGACATGAGATCCTATTAGAACTGAATCAGGAAAAATAATGTTGTTACAAAATTTATATTTCTCACATCCATTATAGAGGAAAATATTACATATCAGAGTTCCTTTTAATCTTACAGACTGATTTCAGTAAAACTAATGTGTTTTAAAAAATAGTAAAGAGCAATATTCTAAAACTGTGCCAAGTTAGTTAGAAAGGCAACCATAAAATCTTTAATGATAACAACTGTCAGGATTAGGAATGTTTTGTTAAATATTGAGAACCATACCTCTATTTTAGCTGTTATGTAATGCACCTCTTTCACTGGTAAGGCAACTGCTTACTGTGGCTGCCACAATGATTAACAAGTAACAGATGATTGGTTGATTAAGATGATTAAGTTTTCTTTCCCAATTTTGTTCTTTTGGAGCAGATGGAAATACCTTTGTCTTTTCTATGTAGGGAGGCAAATACTGTGAAATGCAACTGCTATAATCTTCTAACACATAATTAAATAGGGGCAATGAATTATTAGAATAAACCTTCGAGACATTTCCAGTTTTTAAAATAGCAGGGCTTCTGAATAACTTTCCCAAACTACCTTTCCATTTTTTACATGACCTGAAAAACATAACACAATTGATCTCTGTTTTAGTGACTTCTATCTACTACACTTAGCCCTCAACAAGGTGAGAGGTGTGGCTTCAAACAATTTCTACATATAATACATTTTGAAATAAACTTCCATTTCACTGAACTGAGTATTATTTCCCCCATTTATGTTCTTGTGGAAAGTAATTTGAACATATACATATATACACTTTCATACATGTGTGTGTGTATATTTATGTTTTAAGTAAGTTACTTTTACCATTAGAATAAAACTAGACTACAGGGATGACTTTCCGGAACAGTTTGGTCTTCCTGTGAATCCTTCTCTAGGTAGAGGCAGGCCAGCAGAGTTCGCTGAAGGATGTTATGAGGTTGTAGCAAGTCTTTTCATCATCGGTTAGTCCTGCATTGCCAGGTCTCACCACCACAGCTCCGTGAACATCTGCTTCCTCAGCAGCACTGGCCTCTCGAGTAACGTCTGTTGGAAACAGGATGTTGTTGGTTGAGCACCCAATGCTGTCTGCAATCTTTCGATAATTCTCACTCTCCACTTTGTGCCCAATCTTGGTATCAAAGTGACCATCAAAAAGCTCAAGAATATCACCTTCTGTAGAATGCCCAAATAATAGTTTCTGTGCTTCTTCACTCCCTGAAGAATAGATATATACCTTCATTCCAGCCTCTCTCCGCTTCCTGACTGCTGGAATGACATCTTCAAAGAACTCTGCTTTCATGTGCCCAGATGTGAATGCCGCTCTCCACATGTGGCCCTGCAGTTGTTTCAGCGCTGTGGTCTTTCAATCCAAAGACATCTGCCAGTACACATTATCTACCACAGCCTGGATCATCTGTTGAAGGTTGTGTACCCCATTCCCAGATTCTGCAGGGATTGGAACAGCCCCATCCAGGTGGGAATCCTCTTCAGCCTGTTTCCTCAAGAGACTGACATCCTGCTGGCATTCCTCTTCTTCCCAATGTGTCTGCAGATAATCTTTAACATTTTCTTTGATGTAAGGAAATAAAGTATCCTTCACGAAAGCAATCGGAGTTGTGGTACCTTCGATATCTAACAGGATCACAGTGACTTTGGCAGGCACGGAAAGCACGACCATTTCCCTGCCGGAAGCTACTACTGGTATCGGCCTACTGGTTGGAAGGGAGGAGGATGGCAGCAGCTGCAATTCCTAGAACCGTCCTGGGCTCCTGAAAGCCCTGCAAGAATCTTGGAGTGGCTAAAAGCATGCTGCCTGAAGCGCGCAGGTAAGAGGCCGCCTCACCGCACCTGAAAATGAAGAGAAAGGCCGCACAGGTTTCCAGAACTCCAGGATCTCCAGTTTTGATCCCTTTCCGAGCAGTTGGCATCTTCATTGAAGAGCTCAAAACACCCCCTCATGGTTCTGCTCCATTGTTTTATTCTTTTGCTCACCACACATTCTATTAGGATGAAAAAGGAAAGACTGTATATTATCTTCATTGGATGCCACCTGCAAGACACATCATTCCTGTATACTCTTTAATTACACAAGACTGGAGTCTTCCACGAAGTTCCATAGTAGAGTCACACAATAATTACAGAACCACTAAATATTTACTACTTAGAATAAATCAGGGAGGGGAGACATCACTGAGAACCAACTGCCTACTAATAACAACGCTTCCCTTATTAACAATCAATGATAAATATTCAATAGATGCATTCATTTTAAGCCTGGACTTGCATTAGCTACTCAAACAGTGATCAACCAAGCCTAGTGTTACGAGATCTTTCTGGTTTGAAAGAATAGTTTTCCTACAGAGTAGAGTCTCTTTCTAATTATTCTTTTTGAAAAGTATCTCTAGCTAGAACTTGTCCAGTCTAACAAATTGGTTGATCTGTATTAGCCCTGTAGGACCTTTTGCCTCCTGTTGGAGAAGTAACACAAGAGGATTTGCCTTTAATTAAGCTGGGTTATTATTTATTTTATAGCTTTTCATACTTTAAACCTTCTTATATTTAACTAAACTACAGACTTCAAAAATTGCTGGAGGGTACCATAAAAAGGCTAGAGACAGATAAAACATCACTGAAGTCTCGTTCCACCCACAACAAATACCCTGTTTCTCGCATATAACACACCCATGGAAATGTCAGTACACACATATGTGTACAATGCACACAGGAAACTAATGCAGGAGGGGGTTATGTTTGCAAAAAACTGTATAATGCCCATGTTGTTGTTATTATTATTATTATTTTTTTTTTTAAAAAGCTACAGCTTTAGCTTTTAATTTTTTTTCCTTGTCTCAAATGTCCCTGGTCATTCACTTCTCCTTCAAAGAACTGGCCGGGCTACAGTTCAACAAGCTATTTACCTTCTGTGGAGTTCAGGACTTTTTTGTTCTCTTGTTCATGGCTTCACTGACCTTATCCTGTATTTTCTAGACCAGGAGAAGAACTTAAAACAATGTTTTTACAAAGAGAAAAGAGAATTTTTGTCTGATCTTATTTGCTCAGCTCTTGTCAGCAGAACCAGCCAACTAGATATGGAAACCTCTGAGAGCTTACCACATTCTCCGAGTCGAAGTTGCATAAATATCATTTTAAAAGATAGAAAGAGGTACAAGGTGCTTACGGCCTCTTGTTTCTGTGCTCACAAAGGCATGGCTGGTTTTACTCTTTGGGGATATTTACAATTACAAAGTACTTTTCCGTTCCCGAGATCACACAACACTCCTAATGATAAAGTATTTTAAAAATATCCGAGTCCATGAGGGGAAAAAGAAGATATTATAATCAGGAAAATAAATAAAAGCCCTTTGCACAATCACACCTATGAAAATAATAAGCAATGCCCCAAGCTAGCACACTATCATGCATATTCCATTTTAGGCCAAACCAAACCCACAGTCATTGAGTTGACCTTGATTCACAGCAACCCTCACGGGGTTTCCAAAGCTGTAAATCTTTTTATTTTTAAAATTGTGCTTGGGGTACAAATTTGCAAAGCAGATTTGTTTTACATTCAACAGTTCATGCACACTTGATTTCACGCCCTTGATTACCCTCCCCAACTATAAAAAATTCTCCTCCCCTCTCCTCCCTGTGACTACCCCCTCCCCGTGCCCTTCTTATCTATGCATTCCTCTCTGTCCAGCTTTCCCTCTGTGTGAATGCTGCCCCTGTGGTGTCTCATGGCTGATTGATCTGAGGGGTTCATCTCCCTAGAGTAGGTGGGTGTATCACCCTGGGATAGGTGCTCTGCATGTAGGTCTTTCTACTGTTGGGCTGAAAGCCAACCCATGGCAGTGAGTCCATTTCTGGGCCTGAAGGGTAGGGACCATAGTCTCGGGGGCTCCACCAGTCTCTATCCGACCAGCAATTCTGGTCTTATGTGTGTTTTTAAATTTTGTTCCACATTTTTCCTCCCACTCTATCCTGGATGTCCAGTTTTGATCATTCTGAGCAGCTGGCATTGGTAGCCGGGCATCATATAGTTCTACTGGTCTTGGTGTCATAAAAGATGAGGTCCTCATGGTCCATCTTATCTTTGGACTAATTGTTTCCAGATGACCTTGATTTTCTTCCTTCTTCTCTGCACCAGATGAGAGGAGACCAATAGTTGCATCTTAGATGGCCACTTGAGAGCGTTTAAGACCCCACTCACTACTCACCAAAGGAGGAGTCAGAACAAGATTTCTCTGTATTATGTTGTGCCAATTGAGCCTAAGGTCCCCCAAGACTATGACCCCAAGCCTGCAGGCCTGGTGATTCTCTCTGTCAAGGTATTTGGTTGCCTCTGAGAAGCTACTCCAACCCTGTCTGCTGATGCTTCTGTAATGTATGTGAATAATTTTGTAGCGCAAGTGCATATGTAAGATTATCTTCAGCCAAATGTATCCTTGGTCTAGGGTATATTCCTGTCACAGTTGTAAATCTTTACAGAAGCAGACTGTCTCATCTTTCTCCCATGGAGCAGCTAGTGGGTGCAAACCACCAAACTTTTAATTAGCAGCTGAAGACCTTAAGAACTGCACCACCAGGGCTGTTTATAGATTCCATTTTATATTGTTTTAAACAAATATATCAATTTTTTAAGCTACTATACAGAATTAGATAAGTATATCTTTTTTCTATTTTTACATTTTGGGTTTCCAAAATAGAGTTTTATTTCAAGAGTTTAGAAACCGTAAGTATTTCTAGAAGATAAAGACAAATCTACAACAGAAATGGGCTAAATGACCTAAGAGGCTATAATAATTAGCATCTTTACATCAGAAAATTGTTATTTAACAGTAAAGGGAATCAGAAAGGTTATTTCAAACAACACCTTTACCTAAAAGCACAAGGCCCATTCCAATCAGCAGTAACTACATGTCAGTACCTTACATAACTTAGTGAACAATGACTATAAAGATATCTGTGTTCAAGATACACAGATGTCACAATCAACTTGTTTCATCATACAAAAAAAAAAAAAAAAAAAAAAACTCACTGCCATCAAGTTGATTCTGACTCATAGTGGCCCCCTTTGGGTTTCTGAGATAGTAAGTCTTTACAGAAATAGATTGCCTAGTCTTCCTTCCACAGAGTGGCTGGTGGGTTTGAACTGCCAATCTTCTGGTTAGCAGTCAAATGCCTTAGGGACTAGGCCACCAGAGCTCCTTTGTTTCATCACAGTATTTTGTAAATGACATTCTTCAGGGACCTCTTACCTACAGAGTTCAGAAAACAGAAGAGTTGAAGCCAGGAAGTTAAACAGTAGACAAAACATCCACCTGAGACAACTAAAGCATATACCCAACAATACATTCAGGTCACACATCATCTACTCGTGGTCTAGTAATAGGGTGAAAAATTAGTCCTGAATAATAGTCCTGACTTTTCAACTGAAAACTTATAATGAGAAAATTACTTAATTTCTTAGTGGCTATTTATTATGTGAAAAATGTCAGTAAGGATGACAAGGGGACATTTCTTTATTTTCTATTTTATTAGGAGTTATAAGTTCAATATTTCAGTGGACAACTCTGACTTGGGGACTGATGACATGGATATAGAAATAGATCGTAGACAGAGTACAGAATTCAATGAGCTTATAGTAGGAAGCAGGAAGACTAGCTGGGATCCAGGTTAGGGGTTGAGGGCTGTCTTTTGTTTGGTTGGAAGCCACAGGAGTGGGTTCAATTCCAGACCTAAAGGGCAGCTAGAAGCCTTAGTCTCAGGAGTTCCACCAGGCTCTATCAGACCAGCAAACCTGGTCCTTTTTTTTTTTTTTTTTTTAAATGATTTTCAGTTTCGTTCCACATTGATCTCCCATTCTATCCAGTATCTTCTACATAGATCTCCCTCCTAGTGGTTGACAGTGGTAGCTGGGCACCATCTAGTTCTTCTGGTTTCACAGTTGTATAGGTCACCCCTGATTTTTTCTCTCCCCCCATTCTCTTCTGCTCCAACTCCAAAGCAATCCTGTGGTAGTTAGCTATGGTGGTCCTGCAACAGGAACCCACAAAAGCCAGAATTCTGAGGGAAGGGACCTTCCTTTCAGTTCAGTGGAGCTGTGGCTTATGGAATCTCTCATTGTTTGCTTTTTCCTCTCTCAGTCTACCTGTTGGTTGGTCCTATACACAAGCATAGTCACAGAAGTGCATATCAGAATGTAGTAACCAAAGCTCCAGGGAACCAGAGAGTACCAAGGAGATTTCATAGAGGACGGGACTCTGGAAAGCTGTTTATGAACTCCTGGGCTTGGCTCCAAGGTGCATAGGCAGGTATCTGATCCCATTCAGTACACTAGAAACTTTAGAGAACTAACAAATGTCTCAGACAGGTCCAAATAGCATTACAAAGACTTTGAAAATTAAACTGTCTTTGGAACAGCCCACAAATAAGGTAGGTTTCAATTAGTAATCTGGATATAATCAGGTTGGCTGATTATATCAATATTCTCTATACAATTTAAATAAGACTCAGAGTCTCATACCGTAATATTCAAAATGTCTAGGATACAATCCAAAATTACTTAGGACATGAAGACAAGGAAGAGCTCAACAATCACAGGACAAGGTAATCAACACATATCAGTGCTGAACTGACAAAAAATGGAATTATCTGACCAAAAAACAATAAAACAATTATTTAAAAAGGCCTCCCTCAAGCAATCACACTTTTGAAATTAATGGAAGAACAGAAAGCTTTAGCAGAGAAAAAGAAGATACAAAGAACCACCAAATGACATTTTTAGAACTGAAAAATATAACAACTGAAATTTTAAAACTCACTGGAGAGGTCCACAGTAAAAATGGACACATCAGAGGAAAGAGTCAGTGACCTTAAATATAGATCAGAAGAAGCTGTCAAATCTGAGCAATGGACAGAAAAAAGAGGTAAAGAAAATAATCATAGTCTCTAGGATTTGTGGGATAGTACAAGGCACTCTGTGATTTTAAATGGACCCTAGAGAGAATTCCTTTGATCTAAGTAGAGATGTTTTTATGAATAATTTCCTTAAAGAATGCAAATCTTCTTCAAGAAGAAATTCTATTTGGAAACAGAGTTTTAGTCTCTCATCTAAATATGTAGCCTGGAACAAATTTTCTGTATTGGACACATTTCCTCTCCATTCCATTAGGAGTTAGCAAAGTATTCTGGATTCAGATAAAAATTATGATAGGAAGATAAACATGGTAGAACACTAGACCTGGGTTATTAATGCCATAGACCTAGATGGACATTTTTCTGCATGTAAAAATAATGTCTGCAACGGACCAGGATCACTCATGAATCAATGCGGATTCCACAGTTGATACTTGCTCTTTGCCATACCATCCACTGGACAGAACTACTTTATAAAGAAGCAGGCATTGTGTAGGCTACCATTACCCTCATGGAATGGCTCTTCCTTCTGCCTAAACCCTTAGCACAACCAGTTAAAAAAAGAAAAAGGTTAAAAATGAGATGGGAAATTTTCTTCTCAATATCAACTCAAGAGTGGAAAAAGAATATTGATATTCATATCAGAAAAGTAACTATTTCAGCTGATCACTAATTTAGTCTGCTGACTCCTCCTTCATAACATCTTTTTTATCTGGTGGTTTTCTCTGTGTGTGTGTGTGTGTGTGTAAATTCTTATTGCTACTGCCCTAGTAGAAGCCACAATCACCTCCTATTGAAAATAACGGTCTTAGAACTGGTCTCCCTGCCTTGTCTCATCCTTCTTCAAACCTTGATGCCTATAGTTGCCAGGTCATACCCCCGATCTCAGAAACTTTCAATGGCTCCTTGCAGACAGAAGAATAAAGTCCAGATAACTTAACCTAATCATCAAGACCTTCCACAATCTGGCCTCAGAAGAAGTACAGCCAGAATCCTCCTTAGAAGTGAGGATGGTGAGACTTTGTGTCACTTACTTTGGGCATGTTATCAGGAGGGATCATTACCTAGAAAAGGACATCATGCTTGGTAGAGGGTCAGCAAAAAAGAGGAAGACCCTCAACAAGATGAACTGACAGAATGGCTGCAACAGTAGGCCCAGGACTGAGCGATGTTTCATTGTGTTATACACGGGGTCACTATGAGCTGGCACCAATTTGATACCACCTGACAACAACAATCTGGCCTACCTCTGAAGGCTCTACTGATACAGCTCTCCTGGCTGTCCGCAGAATATGTACCACATTCTCTTGCCACCTGCCTCACTGTCAAAGTTACCTGCCCTATGTGTGCTCCCCACATCTGCCATTTTATAAAAATTGTGCCTGTCACCATATGACCCAGCATCCCAATCCGAGATACAAACCCAAGAGAAGAGAAGGCAGGAATGCAAACAGAAACCTGTACACCATTGTTCATTGTAACATTTTTCACAATAGTCAAAAGGTAAAAATAATGGAAATGTCTGTAATTATCAGAATGTGGACTGTACAAAGTATGAAACTAAGGAAAGTCATCAAAAAGAAATGGAACACATGAAGATCGATACCCTAGGCATCAGTGAGCTAAAATGGACTGGTATTGGCCATTGTGAATCAGACAATCAGATGGTCTAATATTCTGGGAATGACAAATTGAAGAGAAATGGAAGGCATCATGTTCACTGTCAAAAAGAATATTTCAAGATCTATCCTGAAGTACCACACTGTTAATGATAAGATAATATCCATACACTCACAAGGAATTCCAGTTACCATGACTATTATTCAAAATTTTGCACCTAATACAAATGCCAAAGATGAAAAATTGAAGTTTTTTTTTAAACCAACTTTTGCAGTCTGAAATTGACCAAAAATGCAGTCAAAGCATTGATAGTTACTATTGACTGGAATGTGAAAGTTAGAAAAAAAGAAGGATCAGTAGTTGGGAAACATGGCCTTGGTGATAAAACAACACTGCAATCACATGACAGAATTTTACAAGACCAATGGCTTGCTCACTTCAAATACTTTTTTCAACAATGTAAATAGTGACTACACATCTGGACACGCTGCAGATCACATACAGAATTTTGCAAGATCGATGACTTATTCACTGAAAATATTTTTTTCAATGACATAAACAACACAACTGACATAAACAGCATGAACAACTGGACTTCACCAGATGGAATAAACAGGAATCAAATCAACTCCCCAGAAAGATCAGTATTTCTGTAGAAAGAGAGGACGGAGAATCTCAGTATCATCAGTAAGAACAAGACCAGGGGCTGACTGCGGCACAGACGATCAATTGTTTACATGCAAGTTTAAGTTGAAGCTGAAGTAAATTAAAAGTCCACATGAGCCAAAGTACAACCTTGAATATGTCCCAACTGAATTTAGAGACCATCTCAAGACAGATTTGACACATTGAACACTAGTGACCCAAGACCAGACAAGTTGTGGAATGACATCAAGGACATCAAACATGAAGAAACCAAAAGGTCATTAAAAAGACAAGAAAGAAAGAAAAGACTGCAACGGATGTCAGAAGAGACTCTGAATCTTGCTCTTGAACACACAGTAGCTATAGCAAATGGAAGAAATGATGAAGTAAAAGAGTCGAACAGAAGATTTCAAAGGGTAACTCGAGAAAAAGTATTATAATGAAATGTGCAAAGGCCTGGAGTTAGAATACTGAGGAAGCATATAATCAAAAACCAATGGTAAAAAAAATAAAAAAAAAAAAGTGGTAGTGAAGGAAAAAGTCCAAGCTGCACTGAAGGCATTGGCAAAAAACCAAGGCTCTAGGAATTGATAGAATACCAATTGAGATGTTTCAACAAATGGATACAACACTGGCAGCCCTAACTCGTCTATGCCAAGAAATTTGGAAGACAGCTATCTAGCCCATCAATGAAGAGAGATCCATATTTGTGCCTATTCGAAAGAAAGGTGATCTAGCAGAATGTGGAACTTATTGAAAAATATCATTACGTTCATATGCAAGTAAAATTTTCTGAAGATAATTCAATATTGGTTGCAGCAGTACATTGACAGGAAACTGCCACAAATTCAAGCTGGATTCAGAAAAGGATGTGGAACAGGGCAGATCTTGCGGTTGTCAGATGGATGTTGGCTGAAAGCAAAGAATATCAAAAGCAAAGAATATCAGAAAGATGTTTACTTATGTTTAATTGACTATTCAAAGGCATTCAACTGTGTGGACCACAACAAATTATGGATAACAATTAAAGAACGAGAATTCCAGAGCATTTAATTGTGCTTATGTAGAATCGGTACATACACCAGAGGCAGTCATTCAAACAGAACAAGGTGTGTTGTTGTTGTTACGTGCCAGTGAGTCAGACCCGACTCACAGCGACCCCTCCTTAGGTTTCTGAGGCAGTGTCACTATGGAAGTAGATTGCCCAACTTTCCTTCCGAGGAATGGCTGGTGGATTTGAACTGCCAGCCTTCTGGTTAGCAGTCAAGTGTCTTAGGTACTAAACTACCACAGAACAAGGGAATATTCAAAGAAAACCAAACTCACTGTTGTTGAGTTGGATCCGACTCATAGTGACCCTTCCTTGGGTTTCCAAGATGGTACCACTACAGAAGTAGATTGCCCAATCTTCCTTCCGAGGAGTGGCTGGTGGGTTTGAACCGCCAGCCTTGTGGTTAGCAGTCAAATGCCTTAGGCACTATGCCACCAGAGCTCCATATGGGGATACTGTGTGGTTTAAAATCAGGAAAGGTGTGTGTCACGGTTTTATCCTTTCACCATATTTATTCAATCTGTATTCTGAGCAAATAATCAAAGAAGCCCAACTATATGAAGAATATGGCATCAGGATTGGAGACTCATTAACAACCTGCAATAGGCAGATGACACAGTTTTGCTTGCTGAAAGTGAAAAAGACTTGAAGCACTTACTGAGGAAAGTCAAAGATACAGCCTGCAGTATGGATTACATCTCAACATAAAGAAAACAAAAATCCTCACAACTGGACCAATTAGCACATCATGATAAAAGGAGAAAAGATTGAATTTACCAGGGATTTCATCTTACTTGGACTCACAATCAATACTCACGGAAGTAACAGTCAAGAAAACAAATGATCTGCTGCAAATGACCTCTTTAAGGTGTTAAAAAACAAAAATGTCACTTTGAGAACTAAAGTATGCCTGACTCAAGCCATGGTATTTTCAATTGCTCCATATACAAGCTGAAGCTGGACAATGAATATAGAAGACCCCAGAAAAACTGATGCATTTCAATCACGGTGTTAGGGAAGTATTTTGCATATACCACTGCCAGAGGAACAAGAAAACCTGTCTTGGAAGAAGTACAGCTAGAATACTCCTTAGAAGCAAAAATGGTGAGACTTCATCTCATGTACTTTGGACATGCTATCAGGTGGGACCAATCCCTAGACACCACACTTAGTAAAGTAGAGGGTCAGCAAAAAAAAAAAAAAAAAGTAGAAGACAAGAAGATGGGGGAGACACAGAGGCTGCAACAATGAGCTCAAACATGGCAACAATGTGGGGTTGGTGCAGGACCAGGTGCTATTTTTGCTTTGTTGTACATAAGGTCGCTATGTGTCAGAACCTACTTGAGGGTACCTAACAACATAGAAACCAAAGATTACTAATGGTTGCAAGGGGTAGGAGAGAGGGGAAAAGGAGGAGTTTCTGCTCAGAGGGCACTGAGTTTGTGTTAATGGTGGTGGAATGATTTGGGAAAGGACAGTGAGAATGACTGCACAACTTAAAGACTATAATCAATTCCAATGAATTCCACACACAGACTTGCTGCAGTGGCAAACGTTTTACTGTATATAGTTTCACCACAGTAATAATAAAAGAAAGTTTAAAAAAACTGTACCTCTCCTGAAAGGTCTGGAAGGGTATATGCTGAATTATTTATATATTGTGAACAAAGGCCAAACAAAATCTTTCCCATCTGCATGAGACTGTGACCTTTTGTTAACTTTCTGGCTCTGTTCCCTTGAGAACCTGGTAAAGATGTCTCTAGTGTGTCACTGGACAGCATTGCTCATGGTAAAAATGTCTGTGGGGTCTATAGCATCTGACCTGGCAGAGCTGTAAATACCTCGTGGGCTCAGTACTTTCTGGTATCTCTGGGTATAGTGACTCCTAGTAACTGGGCAGGTCCTTAACTCCTAGGGGACCTAGGAGTCCCACCTGTGGGGTTGTTAGTGATACTGGGGCTCCCGAGGGGCATGAGATTTTTAAGCCAGGGGTGTCCCAGCCCTAAACCCTTGTGAGTCTTGTTGTCTCACATTCCAGCAGTCAGCAGTCACCCAGAGAAGTTGGGGTGGTGGTAGAGGGAGATAGCTCCTGGAGGGTCAGACAGGCTGCCACATAGACTGCCTGAGAACTGCACACATTAAAGAGCAGTGCCTGGCACTACCTTGTTGGCAAGGTCCGTTCCTCTCTTACATTCTAACGAGTCTATTGCCAAGTGTGGCCTATGAGTCTAAGTGTTTAGAAGAATCTGAAAAGAACTCCTGGTCAACATCAGACAGGGACACTATACAACCATGAGAGATTGAGAGAAAAACTAAACCACAGAGAACTGAGAACAGACAAATCCGGAACGTCATCCAAGCCGCAAAATACCAAAGATCAGATCTCCGCCTGATATGAGGGAGCGCTGATTCTTCACCAAACACAGCTGGCCTTGCTTTAGTCTCCCACCCTGTGGTTCAGGCTACTTGTGATACCCAGTCCGATACTTCCAGAGCACAGAGTGGCAGAATTTAGGATCTGGAAGAGGATAGTGGTCACGGTAGCTCAACAGGCTGCATATAGTCAGTGTCACTGAACTTCACATGTAAAAAATGGTTGAATTGACAAAAAGTTTGTTATATTTTTCCCACAATAATAATAAAAAGCTTAATGGGAAAAGAAAAGATACTCAATCATAGAATTGCTTCCAACAGCAACATACAGCCAATCTGGCGCAAGCCTCCACTTCAGTGAACCTGCCCCAAATTGCCTATAATCAGGCCCTTGCGACACTTTGTCTTGAGATGCCCCAGGGCTCCTTGGTGTTAATTCTTTCTCATTATAATAATAAAAGGTGCCCTGGTGGTGCAGTGGTTAAGCACTCAGCTGCTAAGCAAAAGTCGGGACGTTTGAATCCACCAGCCGTTCTGTGGGAGAAAGATGAGGCAGTCTCTTTCCATAAAGATTTAGAGCCTTGGAAAACCTATGGGGCAGTTCCACTCTGTCCTCTAGAGTCACTATGAGTCAGAATCGACTCGATGGCAGTTTTGGTTTATGCAATATCCATAATGCCTTAAACTCTTCAGGGAGGAACTTTGAAAAGAGAATTCTAATTGTCACTAACTATTAACTCCTCTGCCATTAATCTTAAAGTAGTGACAGGCCAATTTCTTCAAACCATATTGATAAAACATGGGAAATGTAACACACGCCCATAAAAATTACCTAGTAATAAATCTGCCAAATAGAGCCCTGAAAGCGTAGCACGCATTCTTCGGGTGTATGCACAGCTGTCCATTTAGAACAGAGTGGAGGAACTGTCAAGGTTTGCCCTCAATGCTAGATGGTTGGGAAGCCCTAGACAGACCTGCCTTCAACACGGAATTCTTTCCCATCAAACGACGAGCAGCCAGTCAAATGTTCCTCTTTTTCATATTTAAAGAAAGGGTTTTTGTTTGGCAATGAAGCCTTGCAATAGTTAACTAGTTTTTAATTTAAAAAGTCAAAGCAACATATTAAAAAGAAAAATCAAACAGTGCAAAAATTTAAAATAAAAAAAAGTAACATTTATTTCCCAGTTCATCTGCTCAACCCTATTCTCTAGAGAAAATTCCTATTAACACCACATCCTTCCAGAAATTTTCTATGCATTTGTAATTATATATGTATGTATCTTAAAACACAAAAACAGAAGTAGGACCACACTAGATAGTCAGTGCTCTTCTTCACTTAGCTCTCTCTCTCTATGGCAGCACATATAATTTGCTCCCATGTTTTTCCAAAGGCAATGTAGTATCCCATTGCATGAATATCCCACTATTTATCTAATCAGCCCCCTAAATAAGGACCATTTATTTAGGTTGCTTCCACTTATTTGCACTATAATAAACAATGCAAGAGTAAAGTAAACATTCTCATATTCTATGCATTTACATAAATGCAACTGTGGAATAAACACCTACAAACCAAACTGAGGCACAGGGTTGGGTATCAGAAAACTTGTCAATTTTTTTTTTAATCTTTGCCAATCTGATAGGTAGAAAATTTTATTGTCCATGTATATGTCTGTACTTTTAACTAACAAACAATTAGTTCAAGGAATTAAACTAATTTCTGAAAATGTTGACCTGATTAAATAAGAGGAGGAGGACAACAGGTATTAATGTTATTTCAGAGTGTATTCTTATTTCCAGGAATGATTAATGGGCTTTGCAGCCTAGAATGGAACGATTACTTATATTCTGAGTTAAAATTCCATGTCACCTTGTGACCAATCTTCGCTCTTACAACGTCAAGCTAAGAGGAGTGCAGTTCAGTGCTCAGCTGCTAACTGAAAGGGTTGGTGGTTTGCGTCTATCCAGAGGTGCCTCAGAAGGAAGGCTTGTGATCTACTTCCGAAAAATCAGCCACTGAAAACCCTATGGAGCACAGTTCTACTCTGACACACAAGGAGTCACCATTAAGTGGAATTTACTTGACAGCTAACTGGCAGTTACTGGTTGAAGCCCACAATGTAATGAATAATTATAATTAAAAAATATATATATTTTTTGGGAGCTCTGGTAGCATAGTGGCTAAGACACTTGCCTGCTAACCAGACGGCTGGCGGTTCAAACCCACCAGCCACTCCTCGGAAGGAAGGTCGGGCAAGCCTACTTCCGTAGTGATACTGCCTCGGAAACCCAAGGAGGGGTCGCTATGAGTTGGGCCGACTTGATGGCACATAACAACAACAACAACATATATTTTTTAATTTTTGCAGTGTTTCCTCCCCTCCCCTACCACACCTGGTAACCACAAAGAAAGTTCCCTTCCATATATAAACCTTTCCTTGACTTTTTACAATCCTGAACTAATACAATGTTTGTGCTTTTGTGATTGGCTTATTTCACTCAGCAAAATGTTCTCTAAGTTTATCCAGGTTATGCAGTGTTTTGCAGATTCTACATTATTCTTTAGTGCTGCATAGTATTCCATTGTGCCTATGTGCCATAGTTTGGTTATCCATTCTTCCGTTGATAGGCATGTAGGTTGTTTTCATCTTTTTGCTATTGTAAATAGCACTGCAATGAACATAGGTATGCATATAGCCATTCTTGTCCTGACTATCACTTCTTTAGGATATTCACCTAGTAATGGGATGGCTGGATCAAACGGTATTTCTATTTCCAACTTCTTAAGGAATAGCCATACGAATTCCCACAGTGGTTGTATCATTGTACAGTTCCACCAGCAGTGTATGAGAGTCCCAATCTCTCCACATCCTTACCAGCATTTGTTATTTTCTATCTTGTTGAACTTTGCTATTAGTGCTGGGGCAAGATGGTATCTCATTGTTGTTTTGATTTGCACCTCTCTAACATTAGGAGCTCTGGTAGCATAGTGGCTAAGGCACTTGACTGCTAACCAGAAGGCTGGCGGTTCAAACCCACCAGCCACTCCTCG
>NW_006921654.1:11216379-11217572 GCF_000298275.1 Orycteropus afer afer
TCCAAGATTTCCACATTGAATGATGGATTGTTCACTCACAGACAGTTGTAGGCAGCAAAACAGGATCCTGATCCACGGAAGAGTGTCTCTCTTCCCAGGATGTCCATAAATATATTGGAAGCAGGCCACACCCCTAGGGAAACTCCCTTTCAACAGATTGGCTGCTCAAAACATATACATCTGATCTCATCGAGGGAATAACCCACATCACAACTGCTTAAACCACTCAGAATTGTGGTCCAGCCAAGTTGACACCCAGCTCTAACTATCACAGTCTACTCTTTGTCAACCTGGCAGTTGTACACATCCCCTTAACCATACATACTCTCTAAATAAGGACGGTTATAAAGTCATATTTGAGCCTAACATGATATACTAACAAGTGTACAACCGGAATGCATTAACCCTGTTTATATTTCATAGTTCATAACAGAAGGAAACAAAACTATTTGATGCACACATACAATGAAGAAATATAACAACCAAAGTCCTCGTTTCTGCAACTGGTCACATGGTCATAGCTGATATTCAGAACTACATTCTTCCACCATCCTTTCTATATTTCCCTTGCCCTCAGCAAGCACCTGAACTGGTGGTCATGGTTTTTTGCCTGGTGGGGTGACCCAAACCTTCATTCCCGAAGGGTCTGGACCACTAGTTGTCATATCAGAATTGGGTTGCTTTAATTTTCCATTGACTCTAATCACAAGGCATGGTAGTACCAAGAGACATCCTAAAGAATCTCCTGTATTCCAGACATAATCTTCTTTACCTCCATTATGTAATGTCAATCCAATTTTCCCTTGATAATCAGAGTCTATCACACCAGATAGTACAGTAACACCCTTCTTTGTCTGTTGATCCAGAGGCATGAGGAAGCCAAAATGGCGGGGTGGCATTCTTAACTTCCAGTTCAATGCAGTCAGTATTGTGTCTCCAGGTGGGAGTATTCCTCCTTTTGGGACTAAAATCTCCAGACCCACAGAGCATAGGGTAGTAGGGACAGGAAGCAACAACTTTTTGAGTGGGTCACTAGGGGTAATAGTGAGTGGTACCACTCCCATTTTCACCCCTTGGTTCCTGAACCCATGAATCCTGGCTATTGGAGAAACAGCACTGTATACTGGATACTGGTTTAGAGCATATATAGCTTCCTGCAGGAGGAAGGGGTGGAACCCAGGAAGCCAACGAGA
>NW_006921654.1:11221286-11243048 GCF_000298275.1 Orycteropus afer afer
GCTGGTGCGGGATCGGGCAGTGTTTCATTCTGCTGTGCATGGGGTCGCTATGAGTCGGAAACGACTCGACGGCACTTAACAACAACAACAACAGAGAACATTGCCCCAACCCTTCAAGTTATTGCCACCTGGCTGGCATCGTAACTGTGTTTTTAATAGGCCATTCCATCGTTCGATTAAGCCAGCTGCTTCAGGATGGCTTAATCCTGAAGCAGGATTAATGTGGTAAGACCAGTGGATTCCATGAGCATAGGCCCATTATCACACTTCATTTGCTGTGAAGCGAGTCCCTTGATCCGAAGCAATGCTACGTGGGATACCATGATGGTGGATAGGATGACATGTTCTGTGGAAATCAACCATCCTTTTTCCCCAGCTACTTCTGTCATTGCTCAATCGGCTCATGAACAAAGTGACCATGGTGGCAAGGATGGAGGTTATGCATGGGCTCAGCAACATGGACTTCCACTTATCGAGGCTGATTTGGCTACCGCCACTGCTGAGTGCCCAATCTGCCAGCAGCAGAGACCAACACTGAATCCATGATATGGAACCATTCATTGGGGTTATCAGCCAGCAACCTGGTGGCAAGTTGATTACACTGGACCACTTCCTTCATGGAAAGGACAGCAATTTGTTCTTACTGGAATAGACACTTACTCCAGATATGGATTTGTCTTCCCTCCAAGCAATACTTCTGCCAAAACTACCATCCATGGACTTACAGCCTCAAGGTTGAGGGGCTTTCATCTAGCCCCTAGAGTCTGGTACTTTGAACTTGGACTTATAGCCTACAAATTGTTTGTTAAAGCCATCCCATTTGTGGTATATTCTTGTCACAGTGGCACTAGGTAACCAGAACAAGTGTCTATTCATGTCTTCTGCCCATTTTAAAATTGGATTGTTTGTCTTTTTGTTGTTGAGGTGTTGGAGTTGTCTATACATTTTAGAGATAAGTCCCTTGTCAGATATGTTGTTCTGGAATTTTTTTTTTTTTCCCCCAATTTGTAGGTTCTTCTCTTTTGACTCTTGTGGAGAAGTCTTTGGAAGCACATAAAAAATGAATTTTCAGAAGGTCCCATTCATCTAGTTTCTCTTCTGCTGTTTGTGCATTTGGGGTTATACTTGACAGTCTATTTATGCCATAAACCAGGGCCCCTAAATATGCCCTTAGTTTTTCCTTGAGGAACTTTGTACTTTTAGGTTTCACATTTAAGTCTTTAATCTATCTGGAGTTAGTTTTTGTGTATAGTGTGAGGTACGGATCTTGTTTCATTTCTCTGAAAATGGATATCCAGTTTTGCCAGCACCATTTGTTAAAGAGACCATCGCTTTCCCATGTAATAGATTTCAGCCCTTCGTCAAAAATGAGCTGACCACAGGTTGATGGATCTATTTCTGGGTTCTCGGTTCTGTTCCACTGGTCTATGTGTCTGTTGTTGTACCAATACTACGATGCTATGACTAGTGTGACTGTACAGTAGGTTTTGAGATCCAGGAGTGTGAGACCTCCTACTTTGTTCTTCTTTAATAGTGCTTTGCTTATCTGATGTCTCTCCTTTCTATATAAAATTAGTGATTGTTTTTTCCATATTCTTAAAGAATGGTGATAGGATCTGGGTTGGAATTGCATTGAATGTATAGATTGCTTTGGGTAGTACTGACATTTTAACAATGTTCAATCTTCCTATTTACAAGCATGGTATGTTCTTCCATTTATGTAGATCTCTTATGGTTTCCTTAAGTAGTGTTTTGCAATTTTCTGTGTACAGGTCTTTGTGCCCCTAGTGAGATTTATTCCCAAGTATTTTATTATTATTGTTATTGGTAGCTATTATAAATGGTATTGATTTCTTTACTTCCTTTTCAGCAATCTCTTTGCTGGTGTACAGGAAACCAAATGATGTTTGTATGTTGATCTTGTATCCTGCCACTGTGCTAAATCTCCCAATTAGTTCCAGTAATTTTTTTTTTTTTTGCTGAGTCTCTTGAGTTTTCTAGGTATAGGATCGTATCATCCGGAAAGAGAGATAGTTTTACTTCTTTCTTACCAATGTGGATGGCTTTGATTTCCCTTTCTTGCCTTATTGCCCTAGCTAGGACTTACAGTACACCACTGAACAGAAGCGGTGATAGAGGGCATCCTTGTCTGGTTCCTGTTTGCAAGGGAAATGGTTTCAGTCTCTCTCCACTGAGAATAATGTTGCCTGTTGGTTTTGCATATATGCCCTTCATTATGTTGAGGAATTTTCCTTCTATTACTATTTTGCTAAGAGTTTTTATCAGGAATAGGTGTTGGATTTTATCAATGCTTTTTCTGCATCAATTGGTATGATAATGTGGTTCTTTTCCTTTGTTATTTATGTGATGGATGGTGATTGTTTTTCTAATGTGGAACCATCCTTGCATACCTGGTATGAACCCCACTTGGTCCTAATGTATTAATTTTTGGATATGCTGTTGGAGTCTATTAGCTAGATTTTATTGAGGATTTTTGCATCTATGTTCACGAGGGATATTGGTCTGTAGTTTTCCTTTTTAGTGATGTCTTTATCTGGTTTTGGTATCAATGTTAGGTTTGCTTCATAAAATGAATTTGGGGTGATTCTATCCTTTTCTACATACTGGAATAGTTTGAGAAGGATTGGTGTCAGTTCTCTGAACGTTTGGTAGTGAAATTGTCTGGGCCAGGGCTTTTTTGTTGTTGTTGTTGTTGGTAATTTTTTTTCATGACCTGTTCGATTTTTTCTTTTGTTATGGGTCTGTTCAAATTTTCCACCTCAGTCTGTGTTTAGGTAAGTGGCATAATTCTAGAAATCTGTCCATTTCTTCTAGACTTTAAAATTTGTTGGAGTATAGTTCTTCATAGTATCTTGATGTAATCCTTTTAATATCTGTTGGGTCTGTTGTAACGTCACCCAATTCATTTCTTATTTGTGTTATTTGTATCCTCTCGCTCTTTTCCTTTGTTAAATTTGCCAATGGTTTATCAATTTTACTAATCTTTTCAAAAAACCAACTTCTAGTCTTGTTGATTTTTTCAATTGTCTATTTTCTGTTTCATTTATTTCTTCTTGAATCTTTATTATTTCTTTTCTTCTGGTGACTGTAAGATTTATTTGCTCTCTTTTTTCTAGTTTTTGAAGATGTTAGGTTAAGGGATTGATTTGGGCTCTTTTTTCTTTTCTTCATGTGTGCCTTTATTGCTATAAATTGGCTTCTTATCACTGCTTTCACTGTGTCCCAAAGATCTTGGTATATTGTGTTTTCATTCTCATTTGATTTAAGGAATTATTTAATTTTTTTATTTCTTTTATTACTCAGTCATTTTCAAGGAGGGTGTTATTCAGCTTCCACATGTTTGTGTTGTCAAGGATTTCATATTATTTGGCTCTAAAATCAACACCAATGGAAGCAGCAGCCAAGACATCAGATGATGTATTGCATTGGGCAAATCTGCTGCAAAGGACCTCTTTCAAGTGATGAACAGTAAGCATGTCTCCTTGAAGACTAAGGTGTGCCTAACCCAAGCCATGGTATTTTCAATTGCCTCTTATGCATGTGAGAACTGAAGAAAGAATAAGGAAGACTGAAGAAGAGTGGATGCTTTTGAGTTGTGGTGTTGGAGAAGAATGCTAAGAGTACCATAGTCTGCTAAAAGGATCAACAAATCTGTACTGGAGGAAGTGCAGCCAGAATGCTCCTTTGAAGTGGGAATGGCCAGACTTCATTTCACCTACTTTGGTCATGCTGTCATAAGGAACCATTCCCTGGAGAAGGATATCATGCTTGGTAAAGTGGAGGATCAATGAGGAAGGGGAAGGCCCTCAACAAGATGGACAGATACAGTGGGTGCAATGATGGGCTCAGGTATAGCAAGGATCATGAGGCTGGCACAGGACCAGGCAATGTTTCATTCTGCTGTGCATAGGGTCGGTATGAGTCAGAGATAACTCAGTGGCACCTAACAACAACAACATGTTTGTTCTTTTTCTGTTGACCTTCCTATTGTTAATTTCAAATTTTATAGCCTTGTGATCTGAGAAGATGCTTTGCAGTATTTCAATGTTTTAAAATTTATTAAGGCTCATTTTGCGGCCTAACATATGGTCTATCCTGGAGAATTTCCACATGCACTGGAAAAGAATGTATATTGTACTATTTTTTGGGTGACATGCTCTGTAGATGTCTGTGTCAAGGTGGTGGATCATATTGTTTAGTTCTTCTGCATCGCTGTTGAGTTTCTTTCCAGTTTTTCTATCTTTGAATGAAAGTGGTGTATTAAAGTCTCCTACTATGACTGTAGAGTCATCTATTTGTCTTTTCAATTCTATTAAAGTCTGATTTGGTTATGTCCTCTTGTCCAATCGATCCTTTAATCATTATATAATGTCCTTCTTCTTCGTCTCTTATGGTGGTTTTTGTCGTAAAGTCAATTTTATCAGAAATTAACATCGCCACTCCTGCTCTTTTATGGTTGCCATTTGCTTGATATATCTTTTTCCAACCTTTGATTTTCAGTGTATTTTTGTCTTTCTCTCTAAGATGTGTCTCTTGTAGACAGCATATTGATGCATTATGTTTTCTTATTCAGTCTGCCACTCTCTGTCTCTTGAGTGATGCATTTAATCCATTGACATTCAGTGTAATCATCGACCAGTATGAATTTGTTACTGTCATTTTGTTATGTGTTCTTTCACGGTGTTACTGATTTCTCTGTTCCATATAATTTTCTGTGTTGACCTCGTCTTGTTTATGAATTGTTTAATCACTTCTTTCATTGCTATTGTTTTAGTATTTGCTAAATATTTGTGCTGGTCCTCTTTTATTGTGATGTGAAGGTTTATCATTTTTCTTTGAGGTTACCCTGTGATTTATAATTTCCTTCCCAAGTTTAGAACAGTCCATTCTATCTTGCAATTGTCTTGACTTCCGCACCATTTAGAAGTTCTGTAACTACACTATTTTTCCCCTTTTTGGATTTTAGTTGTCCTCATTTGACAATTGATGTCTCTGGTTCCCTGCTTATGATCTCGTAGGCTTATTTACTTTGGATACTTGCATAATTGTGTTTGCTTCTGGATTATGTCACCATGTGTGTTAATGGTCGGTTGTTGTTTGCTTCTGTTGGGTCTCTGTCCAAAGGGCTCCCTTTAGCATGTCTTGTAAGGTTGGTCTGGTTTTAACAAGTTCTTTTAATTTCTGCTTATCTGGAAATGTTCTAATTTCACCATCACATCTGAGGAACAATTTTGCTAGGTATACAATTGTTGGTTGAAAATTTTTTTCTCTCAGTGTTTTATTTATACTATCCCATTGCCTTCTTGCCTGTGTAGTTTCTGCCAAGAAACTGGTTCCTCTTTGTAGGTAACTTTTCATTTTTCCCATGTGTTTTTCAGGATTCTTTGTCTTTGGTTTTGTTGAGTTTGATAATGATATGTCTTGATGATTTTCTTTTGGGGTCTATCCTGTTTGGAGTTTGTTGAACTTCTTGAATGGATATATTCTCGTCTTTCATCATATCAGGGAAATTCTCTTCCAACAAATCTTTGACAATGTTCTCTATTGTTTTATTTGTTTCTTCCTGTTCCGGAATTCCAATTACATGCAGGTTATTCCTTTTTGATGGTATCCCACATGAACCTTAGGCTTTCTTCATTTTTTTTTTATCTTTTTTTTTTTTTTTTTCTGATTGATCCCTTTCCAAAGAAGTACTGAGGTATTTGTCTTCAATCTCACTAATTCTGTCTTCCACTGACTCAATTCTACTCCTTTGCCTGTTTAATGTGTTATCTTTTTCTGAGAGTTTAGATTAATCTTCTGGAATACTATCTGTAGATTTTGTATCATTTCTAGTTTTTTCATTTATTTTGTCATCTTGTTCTTGTATTGTCTTCCAAAATTGTTCTAGGGTTTTCTCTGTGCTTTCCTCAATTTTGTCAGCGTTTTCCTTGATCTGTCTCTCAATCCATTGAAGGTACCTAAACACAATTCTTTTGAATTCCTTATCTGGGACTTCCAATGCTGCTTCCTCCTTAGGGATGTGTTCTGGGTCTGTATCCTGGTTTCTTGTTTCTACTCCTTTATCTTGCTTCTTTGTGTGAACTGTGATGGTCTGTTGTCTGAGACATTGTAAAGTTTTTGTGTTTATGTTTAATTGGTGATTGTATGTTGGAGTGATTCACCCAAAATTTTAATTTTGTTTTGTTTGGATTTATCTGAGTAAGCAGGGTGCTATACTCCTCTATGTTCTAGCTGGCAGCCCTTACACACTCACCACCTGCTTCCTTTCCAAACTTAACCTTCCATATACCCACACTGTCTTTGGCAAGCAGAGCATATTCTTAGGTCCCTGGAATCTGAATAAGAATGCTGTCACTTTAAATATCCAAAATGGCCACTGCTTGTAAACATTCAAAATGGCTGCACCCTTCAGACAGCTGAAAGTCCATAGCTCAGTTTGTCTCCGTCTTTGTCTCCTTCCTACTTCAGCTACGTATGAAGTAGTCCATCCAGCCCTTGGTGAGTAGGGTTGATTTTCAGGTTAATTCTTAGGTCCTAACACCACTTCGAAATATTCAGCCTGTCTGTGCCATCAGGACAGCTGACAGTCTGCAGCTCCATTTGTCTCCTTACTCACTGGTTTCATTCAGGGTCTCCTATTAGTTGGTGTTTAATCCACTTCTGTATCCTTCCTTTCAAAGCTCTGGGCTCCAGGATTATCTTCTGTACCTGTCATTTGGGTTCTCTTTTCTTTGTTGAAGAGGATCTGTCTAGTTTGTCTACCTATTCTGCCATCTTTAAATAATTATAATTTCTAATGAAATTATTTATAAATGTCATCAACTGTCATTTTAAAACTTAATAATGATGATAGCAATTATAATACTTCATAAGAGCCACATACTGTATAACTGTGAAACAGGTATTCTCAAGAACATTCAACAGAGCAGTGAATGCAGTAAAGACTGCAGCCTTGCCCTCACCTCTTAGGAGCAGTTCTAAATAGAGAAATTTTTCTCACCTCTTATGAGCAGTTTTGGAAGAGAGTTATTACTGACACTATGAGAAAATTTAAACCCCTTCCTGAAATAGTTAAATAAAACATTCTATTTTAGAACTGTTTGAGATTTACACAAGAACTGTGAGGACAGAACAAAGTTCTCATATACCCTGCACCCATTTTTCCTTATTACCATATTAACATCTTAGCATGGCACATTTCCCATAATTAATGAACCAGTTAACTACAGTTCATAGTTTATTTAGATTACCTTAGTTTTTAACTGTTATGTGCTGTCGAGTTGGACCTGACTCATAGTGACCCCTCCTTGGGCTTCCAAGGCAGTAGTACTACGGAAGTAGACTGCCCAACCTTCCTTCCAAGGAGTGGCTGGTGAGTTTGAACCGCCAACTTCTGGTTAGCAGTCAAGTACCTTAGGCACTATGCTACCACAGCTCCCACCACGACTATAAGCTTTCTCATATCTGGGGACTGAGGAGGCCACCCTGTCACTATTGTTAGGTGTCTACTACCAATCTTACTAGGCTGGGAGCTGGACAAATTAAATCATATGGACAAGACCTTGGCATCCGCAGAGCTCGCAATGTAAGACACAAAGAATTGGTTGATGTTCATCCATTCCAGGAGGTGGTATATAATCAAGAATCAATGGTATTGAAGGAAGAAGTTGAAGCTGCACTGAGGGAACTGGCAGAGAACAAGGCTCAGGAATTGACAGAACACCCACTGAGATGATTCAACAAAAGGATGCTGTGCTGGAGGGACTCACTTGTCTATGCCAAGAGATTTGGAAGATATACCTGGTCAACTGACTGGAAGAGATCCATATTTGTACCCATTCCAAAGAAAGATGATCCTACAGAAAGTGGAAATTATCAAACAATATCATTATTATCACATGCAAGTAAAATCTTGCTGAAGATAATCCAAAAATGATTGCAGCAGTATATTGACAGAGAACCTGCAGAAATGCAAGCAGGATTCAGAAGAGGATGTAGAATGAGGGATATCATTGCTGGTGTCAGATGGATCTTGGCTCAAAGAAAAGAATACCAGAAAGATGTTTACTTGTGCAAAAGCATTTGATTGTGTGGATTATAACAAATTATGGATAACTTTGAGAATATTGGAAATTTCAGAACACTTAATTGTGCTCATGGGGAACGTCTCCATAGACCAGGAGGCTATTATTCGAACAGAGCAAGGGGATACTGCATGGTTTAAAATCAGAAAGGGAGCGCATCAGGGTAGTATCCTTTCACTATACTTATTCAATCTGTATGCTGAGCAAATAATATGAGAAGCTGGATGTGATGGTTATGTTTGTGTGTCAGCTTGGCTGGGCCTGGCTGAGTGGCTGGGCAGCTGGTGGTGGTTATTCCCCACAATGAGACTGGTAATCAACTCCATGGTGGAATCTACTATGAGCAGCTGAGTAGCTGCCTTTGGGTATGTGGTCTGCTTCCTGTATTTAAGGAGAAGCCTTGGGAATGGTCTCTACCTTATGGCACGCTTGGACACTGCATGTAGCCATGTCATTGCTCAGCAACCTGCTATGCTCTGCCAACCTTGGGACTTACAGTGGACTTAAGTTAATGGCCTGCTGTGTGGTTTGGTAACATCGGGATTGTGCCTTTTTTCTTGTCAACCTTGGGGCTTCTCAGTCTCAGCAGCCAGCAGCTGTCTGGGTGAAGAAATGCCTCTAGCTCCAGTGGGACGGGAGCAGGAGGCAGAGCTGGACCCCAAAGTTGGGGTTTTTACCTAGCCACTAAAGCCTGGCACTTTGAACTTGGACTTAAAGCCTTCATATTGTAAGAATAAACTCCTGTTCGTTAAGTCCATCCCATTTGTGGTATATTTCTTGTCTGAGCGGCACTAGGTAACCAGAACACTGGACTATATGAAGAAGAGCATGGCATCAAGATTGGAGGAAGACTCATTAACCACCTGTAATATGCAGATGACACAACTTTGCTTGCTGAAAGTGAGGATGAATTGAAGCACTTACTGATGAAGATTAAAGACTACAGTCTGCAGTATGGAGTACATCTCAACATAAAGAACATGAAAATCTTCACAACTGGACCAATAAGCAGCATCATGATAAATGGAGAAAAGATTGAAGTTGTCAAAGATTTCGTATTATTTGGTTCCACAATCAACACCAATGGAAGCAGCAGTCAAGACATCAAATAATGTATTGCACTGGGAAACTCTGCTGCAAATGACCTCTTCAAAGTGCTGAAGAGCAAAGATGTCTCTCTGAAGACCTAATCTAAGCCATGGTATTTTCAATCACCTCATATGCATGTGAGAGCTGGACAATGAAAAGAAAGACCAAAGAAGAGTTGATGTTTTTGAGTTGTGGTGTTGGCAAAGAATACTGAAAGTACTACGGACTGCCAAAAGAATGACACAATCTGTCCAAGAAGTGTGGCTGGAATGCTCCTTGGAAGCGAGAATGGCCAGACTTCATCTGACCTACTTTGGTCATGTTGTCAAAAGGGACCATTTCCTGGAGAAGGATGTCATGCTTGGTAAAGTGGAGGGTCAACAGAAAAGGGGGAGGCCATCAGTGAGATGGACTGACACAGCGGCTGCAGTGATGGGCCAGGTATATCAAGAATTGAGAGGTGGGCACATGACCAGGGAGCATTTTATTCTGTTGTACACAGGGTCACTATGAGTTGGGGCTGACTCAATGGCACCTAACAACAATATAAAGAAAACAAAAATCCTCACAACTGGACCAATAAGCAACATCATGATAAATGGAAAAGAGATGGAAGTTGTCAAGGATTTAATTTTACTTGGATCCATAATCAGTGTACATGGAAGTGGCAGTCAAGAAATCAAATGACATTGTTTTGGGCAAATCTGCTGCAAAAGACCTCTTTAAAGTGTTCAAAAGCAAAGATGGAACTTTGAGGGTGAAGATGCATTTGACCCAAGGCATGGTATTTGCAATTGCCTCATATGTACATGAAAGCTGGACACTAAATTGGGAAGACCAAGAAGAAGTCTTTGAATTACAGTGTTGACAAAGAACTTTGAATACACAGTGGACTGCCAAAGAATGAACAAATCTGTCTTGGATGAAATACAGCAGAATGCTCCTTAGAAGTGATGATGGCAAGAAATGATCTCATGGACTTTGGACATGCTATCAGGAGGGACCAGTCCCTGGAGAAGGACATCATGCTTAGAGTCATCGGAAAAGAAGACCTTCAACGAGATAGACTGATTGACACAGTAGCTGCAATGATGGGTTCAAACATAGCGGCAATTGTGAGGATAGTGCACGATTGGGCAGTGTTTTGTTCTGCTGTACATAGGATCACTGTGAGTCAGAACTGACTTGATGGCACCTAACAACAATTTAGTCCAGATATCCCTGATTCCTCCATTCTGCTGAAGTCACCTTTATCTTTAATATCCAAGTAAAGTGGGCATGGGCTGCCTCCCCTAACATTCACATGAAGTTGGGGAACTAATTGTTAGTCCAAGTTGATGTCTACTTCCACACTTGCCCACACCTCCATACCCACATTGACCATCTTATCTCACTAGCCAGTTCACTCCCACCTGAACCCTACTATCGTCTTCCAGAATTCTCCAAACAGCACTCACAGAAGTTCACCTTTAGTAACAGTAGAGAGTAATTGCCAGGTAATAGTCGAGAGCAATTAAGGCTCAGAATAAGACATGATTTCAAATTTAAATTTAAATATCACTGCTCTGAGAAATATATCAGCCATTCCCCACTTCAGCCAAGTCCTCACTCATTATGTGCCCCATGGGACTAGGCCTTCTGCCAGGTTGTGCTCTACCCAGCCCTCTTCACAATGCCCCTTCTTACCATAGCTCCCCAGGGAAAGTAAAAATTCCTCTCCTCTCTTGTTGAACAGAACGTTTGAGATTTATTTTTCACATCCTCTCCTTTCTGACCACAGCCAGAGGCAGTTCACCTTCATATCAAAAGAGTCTCATCAAGGTTATTTCCGTAAACCTATACTGAGTTATCTTGTACCTGTAATATGTGAAGGTCATTACAACCAGTTGGTCTAATTTTCTTCTGATACTTTTACAGAGCTGAAATCTATTTCCTTGTAACTGTTTTGAATTCCAGGACTACAGAATAAATCTAATTTACTTCTAGCCACTAAAAGGCAGTTTTTCATGTCTCCTCTAATTAGTTTTTTCTTTACCAGGTCAAAATTTTTCAGTTCCTCCAATAATTCTTCCTATTACAGAGCTTCCAAACTCTTCACCACCTTGTTTATCCTTTGAACACTGTTTCTCTAAAAATGCCTCAGGATTGAACAGAATGATCCACAGATGGGCTTGTCGGGGGCATAAATATTACCTCTCTCCATCCAAACAAGAGAGTCTGAGATTTCACTGATTTTTTGGGGGGCCACAAATGTACTTTGTTAGCCCATGCTGAGTTTGTAATTAACTAAAATCTCTAAGTCTTTTTCATACGAACTTTCTCATCCTGTAGTTCAACAGTGAACAGTTTGTAACTAGCTGCAAACTTTTCATTTGTCCTTCATAAAACTTATCTTCTCAGTCTACATCCATTACCACATTTTTTGTTGAGATCTTTTAAAATCTTGATTTGATGACATTATCCAACATATGAATTGTCTCTGTGTATCTCAGCTGTTCATCAACCCATCTGATAAGAACACCTTTTCCTGGGAGCTATCTCAAGTTGCTGTTCACTCTTGTCGTTAGAGCAACATGGCAGAAACAAGTCGGGCTAAACTACAGGAAACCTGGGTTCTGTTCCCAGGTTTGCTGCTTTTTCTGTGACCTTGGGCAAGACACAATGTTTCTGAGTCTTAGTAAAATGAGCTTGTGCTCTTGAAGGACTGCAGTGAAGGTCAATGGAGAAATTACACAGAGAGACACACACTAGTTACAAGCACAGAGTTTATGACCGCTCACTTGAAGAGTACGTACCCTGGAGAATGAGGCCTGAAGAACAGCACAGGTTCTCACGGATTTTGAAATCACATCTCTTTTAAAGTATTCATGTCTGCATGGGTTTGCTCTTTACTTAAGCTTAATCCCCGCACCCCCACCCGCTTCCTTCAGCCTTTCTCCTTACCTCTGGAATCCCCATTGGTAGGTTCCTGTGGACTACCTTACTGACCAGGCTCCTGGATTTGGTTTGCCTGCATCCACCTTCCTTACTTGTATCTATACTTGAACTGTGTTTTTCATTAAAAGGTACAATTTAAAATTAATGCTGAAAACTCAGATGCTACAAATAATGAGGGAGATGGGATATTCAGACTCAAGAGAGCAGGGGACAGGGCTTAAAACCACTTTTCTTTCCTGATTTTATGTTTGTTTAATCTCTGGCTCGGTGGATCTCAGGTGAATTACAAGTAAGCGGATCTTTCATTTTGCACCTAGAGAAACAGGTATAGGCTAGTCTGCATTAACGCTTATCTTCAACCTCATTAAAGTCTTTAATAAGAAGCCCAAAGATTCAGACTCTGGTTCTCTGCTGCCACCTAGTGTTAATAACTTCTCAACCTTAAATATGTAGATGCACACCAGCTCCATGATCTGAAAATGACACCCGACCTCCTTCAGTTATCTTTATTTCAGGATTCCCAACTCTATCCAAGCGTTTTGTGTGGAAGACCAACAAAGACTATACCCTCTATTTATAGTGAACAAATGTTTAAAACTCTGTTTTATCAAATTTGCCTAAAATGTTTACCTAAGAAAAAAGTTTGATTTTGATTCCTTCATGATGCAAATTGGTCAAGCCTTATAAAAACCAGCAAGGGCATTACTTGCTGGGATATTTTCCTGCTGAGAAAGGAATCCATGTACACTGGACACCAAAAGTGATCTTTTCTCCCTTTCTTCTATTTCTGACCTCCATGAGGAAAAGATGTTTCCATCTGTTATCCATCAATGATGCTGTCTAAATTGACACTGGTAGAAAAAGTAATGTTTGGCTTGGTCCCCGGCATATAAACCCTATGACTGCTGGTTTGGGTATAAAGCAGCTTTAACCAGTTTACACCATCAAACCTTCCCATTGTCAAAAACAGAGTGAGAGAACAAGTTCTCAAATGGCATGATAAACCATGACAGCAAAGGGTGTAATTTAATGAACAAAGATACTGAACTTCTAATTGTTTGCTCTCTCTTTATACTGTATCTTGGCTTAATGTAGTATATTAGTTCCTAGGGCTGCCATAATTACCACAAACTGGTGGCATAGTGCCTAAGGCATTTGACTACTAACCAGAAGTAGTTTTGAACCACCAGCCACTCCTCAGAAGGAAGATTGGGCAATCTACTTCCATAGTGATACTGCCTCGGAAACCCAAGTAGGGGTTGCTGTGAGTCAGATGGATCCGACTCAACAGCAGTGAAGTTTGGTTTTGGTTTTGGATGACTTAAAACAAAACGTTAATCTTTCACAGTTCTTGTAGCTCGAAGTCTGAATTCAACATGTCACCAGGGCTATGGTTTCTCTAGGAGAGAATCCTACCTTCCCCCTCGAGCCTTTGGTAGCTTGATGGTCCTTGGCGTTCCGTGACTTGCAGTTGCATCACTCCAAACTCTGCCTCCCATCTTCAAATGGCCTTCCTCCCTTTGTGTGTCTTCCCTGTCTCTCTGTGTTGCAATATCCCCCTCCTTTCCTCTTAAAAAGACACCAGTCATTGGGTTTAGGGCTCAGAGGTGATTGCCTAGGTGCACCCATCCTCCCCGCACCCTTACCCCAAACCTTTGCGACAGGGAACAGGGTGCCTGAGCAACCTTTTGTTTCTGGCGCATAAATAAGGCTGTTGGTCCTGTTTTACTTATCAAGTTCAAAGGTGGTTAGGAACAAAGCTTACAGTCTTTTAAATAAATAAATAATAGATAGATGAAAGGCGACAAAAAAGGTCTTTGGTGATTGTCATAATGTACTATAGTGAGGCAGAAAATATGAACAACAGCCAGCAACCAAATCAACATGTTTCCCAACATAACACCATTATGACCTCATCTTAACTTGATTACATATGTAAAGATTGTTTCCAAACAGGTCACATTCATAGGTACCAGGCGGTTAGGACATCTTTTTGGGAGACAAAATACAACCCACTACACTTAGTTAAATGAAGGTAGTAATTAGAGATTGATGTGTGATTTATGTTACTCTAAGAGATATACAATAGAAAAGCTGGGTATGGGAACTCAAGTTTGCTTTTCTTACCTGCTTTGCTTAACCATCCACTGATGAAGGACATCTGGGCTTATTCCAGTTTGGAATTATTCTAAATCTGTCAATTGAATATGTTTTCTGTTTCTTTTTCCTCTATTCCTCTTTCCTTGCCTTCCTGTGGATTACTTGAATACAAAAAAAAAAAATCCCATCTTGACTTATTTGTAGTGTTTTTGAGTGTATAGCTTTGTATCATTTTCTCAGTGTTTGCTCTGGGCATTACAATTTATATATGTAACTTATCAAAGTCTACTGTTATCTACGTTTTACCACTCTGAGTCAAGTGTGGATACCTTAATTCTATTCAAGTCCATTTACTCTCCTTTTAAGTATCATCTTGGTTATCAGATAGTGTTATAAGTTTTGTATCAATCATCCAATACGATTTATATAACTCAAAAGGAGGGCAGTCTATTGTACGTACCATATTCCTGCTCTTTCATGTTTTTCTGTTTGAAAAACTTCCTTTAGCCATTCTTTGTTGATTGGGGGGGGGGCAAAAAACATTGTATTGTGATTTGGGAAGCTATTCGTTAATGGTAGGTCTGCTAGTGTAAAATTCTTTTAGTTTGCCTTCATCTGAGAATGTCTATTTCCTTAGCCCTGAAGGATAATTTTGCTGGGTGTATAACTGAGTTGACAGTTCTTTTCTTTCAATAGCTGAAAAATGTCCACTTCCTTCTGGCCTCTATTGTTTCAGATGAGAAACCCATTACAATATGAACTGGTGCTCCCAATAGATAATGTGTGATCTCTCTCTCTGGTGCTTTTAGAATTTTTTTTCTTGGTCTTTGGTTTTCAGAAGTTTAATTATGATGTGTCTTGATGTTGATTTCTTTGTGTTTTTCCTCACTGGATAAGAAAATAAAAATTTAGAAAGCAAACAAATGAGCAGATAAATCAATCAATCTCAAACAATCTCAGCTTTTACTAAATTTGGTTAGTTTGAGGCCATTATTTCTCTGAATACTCTTTTGAGCCCCACTCTCTTCAGTCCCCTTCTGGAACTCTGATGACAGAAACGTTGGCTCTTTTATCATCATCCCACAAGTCCTTGCGGCTCTGGTCATTAGTTTTTTGTTTATTTTCTCTGCTCAGATTGAGTACATTTTATTGATCTGTCCTCAGCCCCACTGATTGTATTTTCTTTCTCATCTCCTTTGTACTTTTGAACCCACCTGGCAAATTTTTTTTGTTATTGTATTTTTCAGTTCTATAATTTTCATTTCTTTTTTTACAACCTCTACTGCTGAGATTTTTTTTTTTTTTTCTTTTAACTTGTTTAAGAGGATCTGTAATTGCTTATTGAAGCATTTTTATGATGGCTGCTTTAAAAATCCTTGTCATGTAATTCTGATGTCTGATTCATCTGGGTTTAGCACCAGTTGTCTTTTCTCATTGAAGTTGTGACTGTTCTGGCTCTTGCTATGACAGATAACTTTCAATTTTATCCTGGACATTTTGGCAATTATGCTAGAAGAACTTGGGTCCTATTTAAATCTTTCATTTTAGCAAGCAGTCATCCTGTTTAGGTTTAGCTCACAGGTCCTGGCCTATTTTTCAGTCTGTGGTTCCAATGATAGATCATTTTCAGAGGCTTTGTGGAGCTATTTTGGTCTGTTTAATTTATCTGGTACACTGGGGTCCCACTGGTCCCTGCTGCCTGAGGGGACCAAAGGAATTTCCCCAGGTTAGGCGATGGTGCCTCTGGGCACGTGAGGACAAAGAAACTTTCTGAGCCAGGTACTTGCTATGTTGAGATTTCCCTTGCCAGCACTTTGGGAGGAGATTCTCAGGTCCAGTAGGAAGAGTGTTTTTCAGGCAGGGGACTTACTGTGGTGTGATCCACGGCCTAGGTGATGGTGTTGTCAGGTCATTTAGCATCTGTTAGTGGTGGAGGGACTCTTAGGCCAGTGCCTTATGGTGACTGAGCTCCCCTCTGATCCCTCCTGCTGGTGCTGCTGATGCCCCGGGTGCTAGTGGAGCTCTCCTTTGACCTGGGCCACCTTGCATTGCTAGGCTGGGGGTTGGGAAATGGTGGACCTAGTTCATCTTCTCTGGGTGGGCAGGGGGTTGTAAGATGCCCTACTATTTGTTTCCCCAGCCTGGGGCCCCTAACCTGTTTACCCACCCCCCTCTTTCAGAGTTTTTGGCTGTCTCTTAATTATTTTCAGGATTTGTAATTGTACTTAGCAGGAAGGAGTAGGGAGAAACACATCTACACCACTTTGTCCAGATCAGAAGTCCCAGCACATCACAGTACCCAGGTTTTGATACTCCCTAGGGAGTGCAGCTGCAGTAGCCACAATGATGGGCTCAAACATGCTGGTGACTGTATGAAACAGGAGTGGACAACATTTTGTTCAGTTGTACACGAGGCTGCCCTGAGTTGGAGTTGACTCAATAGCCAGCCACGAACAACAACAAAAAAATGATGAAAGACTGCGGAACCCTGGCTGACTTATGAAGCCCTGGTTCTTGCACACAGTAGTCAAGCCCACCATACTTTGATGCCTGCGTTCTCCCCCAGCCTCACTTACCAGGTGCAGCCTATGTCCACCTATAAGGAACTACTTATAGGGTCCCCCAAAAGCTATGCGTCCATGTCCATCCTCACCTATGAGCTGTCCTGTGCTCTCCATTCTTCCTCACCTGAAGAGTGCTTACTGACCCCTTTAAACTCGGCCCAATCCCCCTTTCTCTGTACAGTCTCTGACTTCAGCAGTTACACTTCCTTTCCTGGGAAGCCAACAGCACGCTGCAGTTCAAGCATTTATGTAAAAATTTAAATTCTCTGAGACTATATGCTCCAGAAAGGCCAAGACCACATTCTGTATAGTGCATCTGTGCCCAAGTGCCTATCCCACCTTAAACCTCTGATAAATAAAATCCAACCTTTTTAGATTCAATAACGAATCAAATTGGGGGAGAAATAAACTGCCATTGTGATAGAAAGGAGAAACCAAAACAGATTCCTTTCTGATTCTGGTAAGGATATATAGGTTTTAGGGAAAGTGAGGAAACCAAGGTCTTTGTCTTATTCCCTAGGATCTGTCCTTTGAGTGTATATTTGATATCCTATTGCTGGCTCCAACTGTGAGGATGATATCAAAAGGTAAGCCATTTAGTAGAGAGTGTTATTTATAACTGTGTCTCCTTAACAACTTTTCTACAACGAGCAAAATCAAACTTCAAAGGAATTGCTCTGTTGCACAGAGACCATCAAGGCCGGCTCCGGCCTCCAGCTTCTGACAAAATGAACCAGTCCCATGTTTCCTCTAAGCTCCAGCTACATCACATGGAGCCACTGAAAGGAAGGCTTTCTCCTAAATACTGTCAACCACCAATCACCCAAGGAACCACCGAACAATGGAAGGAGCTCCTGGTGTGTGAACCTGGCTTCTTCCAACTAAGTGCATTTTTATATTAGATGAAATTGGGGGGGGGGGGAGATAAATTAAGGAAACATTGATTCTATCTATGTGACATCACCAAGGAAAGAATTATACCATTTGGGCTTTTGAGGCATTAGGGACAGGGGTACAAAATCAAACAGGTGACTGCCCAGAGGTTGCACTCATCCCCCCGCACCCTTACCCCGATTCGTTGCAACAGGGCGCCCAGGCAACCTTTTGTTTCTGCCGCAAAAATAAGGCTGTTAGCCTGTTTCACTTACCAAGTTCAAAGGGTGCTTAGGAACATAGCTTGCACAGATTCTTTTTAAAAAAAAATAAATAAATAAAGACAAAAAGGGTCTTTGGCGATTGTCATCATCTACTATAGTGACACAGAAAAATACCAACCACTGCCTGTTTCCCAACATGTTTCCCAACGTGAATATTTACAAAATATTCAGACTTTTGTCCCAGTAACTTGGAAACTCAAAAGGAATTCTCATATTGAAATAAGATATTATTATGCAATTAAAGAATTTTCTATTTTAGGATACAAGATGTCCATAATAATAAACTAAAACAATAGAAACATCTAATTCTTAAGGGGACAGATTTTTGCATTAGCTTGAAAAACTGGGAAAAGGAAAATTGCTCTGTACGAATGATGTGGTTTCACTGAGGAATACAACAGATCCTTTATCTCTTTGAGTAAATCCATCAACCTATTCTGTGATCACTGTTACAGTAGCCTCAACACAAATGAGTGAAAAGCACAGTGTGAACAAATTCAGATTTCCTTGATCTCCCTTCTTTACCAATGTACCTAGTGGCCATGAACGACTGTGCTCACTCAAGTGTGGGAATCTTAACCCAGCCAGAGCTCAGGACTAAGCCTCGAGTCTCACTGCACACGATCCACAGCTTTGTATGTTGAGATGTTTCATGCCCAGCAAGCCCTGGGAGGAGGTACGACTATCATTTAAAACAGTATTTTGAACATGTTTCTGACTACAACTTTCAGTAAAAAATGAATTTACATTGTGATCCAGCATACCCATGTGCCAATGCGTGCATTACACATGCGTAAACAAGTTATCCTATGTATGGTACACGCTGATAATTTCTCTATTTCTTATGCTTTAATGCTGGTTTTTAGCCACTACATTGATTTCACAACCCATTACTGAGTTCTGGTCTAAAGTCTGAAACATTATTGATGTTCAGCACTCTCATTTTATGGGACACAGAGTTAGATTTCTGAAGTTAATCATGTTGGAATTGTAAAATCCTAAGAAAGAGAAATAGGAATGTCAACGAGGATTTCTCTTCCATGTCACATACAAATCGTGAGGAGCTGGAACATTCTGAAGAATTGGTGGGCACATGAGTGCTGACCACCTGGAATACAGATAAACACAGGTAACGTTTCTGAGGGAGCTCAAAGGGGGGGGGGGCGGGAAGTCTTACCGGAACCCAGCCAACCTGCACAGTCTTTTATATCAGTGCTGTGATGCAATCTCATCTTCCTTTTGCAAAAGAAATAATTATAAGACTCTCAGGATTGGGAAGAAACTAAAATATCAAGCTCTACATTCTCCTGTCAGATGCCAAAGTAAATCAGCATCTCCTTTGAACAATCTGAGCAGACAGACTCTGGTCCTATCTGAAATCACTAACTTCAATTAGGAGCAGAGGAAAATACGATTCATTAAAATGTTTACCTTTCTCTGTCTCTTTTTTAAAAAACAGTTACTAGAATTTTATTAGCCAAGGGACAGCAACTGGAAGGGAAAACATAACAAAAAAATACATCTGAAGTATCCTTAAGTACATCACATATTTATAACTTAAGTATCATATTTCAAAAGGCCACCCACTGCCCATCAGCTCATTAAATGTAGCAACTTCCAAGGCCACTCACTGATGTCATAGGCCCACTTGTCAATTAAATTAATATCCACTGTCTTTTGGCTCCTGGAGACTGTCTGCTGCATCTGACTAGTCTCTGCATCGGCACCAGGGAGGATGCTGCTCGATCGTTTGAGGTTAATTCCAGCTCTGGAGGCAGTGTCATTTCTCAAAGAAAACTTCCAACTTGCTAAGTCAGCTGATGAAGACAACATGGGAAGCCAGCCTCTATGTCTGCCCTCCCCTCCACGAACCACAGCCCTGCAGCCTTCCAGGAGAGCATGTTACAGTCTAGGCAGAGGTAGGTTCTGGAGCCTCTCTCCTGGCACAGAGCTTATCACTGGCACTTATGGGGTCCTCTGGAACTTCTGACCATGCCCATGGTCTATGAGATCAGAATGTGCTTTCAAGTAGGCAGTGGCACCCACAACCAGTTGGACACACCTCCTGTGTCCGAAACCATTCCATCATGTGGCTGGTGTGTCCGCCATGTCCACAGGTTAGGCAGAAATTGGATGATCCTCGCACTGCCACGTGGCAGATGGCACACTGGAATGTGAAGCCTTTGCAGATGGCACACTGTGCGCCACGGACCTCACTCCGGCAGTGACTGCAGTACACACCAAATTCTGGAAACAAGTGCAGATGACCCCAAAAGAGATAAAGAATAACAATACGTTTAGTTCTGAAAAATGATACTGGCACTGCTAGCTAAGAAAAATGTATTCCTCTTATGATTCTAAACGATTGTATTAAATCAATGGTTTCTACTTTTTTAAAAAACAAAAAAACAGAAGAATCCTTCTTCTGAAATCTAGATAAGTATCACTGAAGTGGCAGGGTGTAGCCAAAAGGGGTGCAGCAGGCACCTGACTCTCAGAGGTCTTCTGTGGGGCCCTGTCACCTGCCCATTCCACATCTGCCACCAAGCAGCTGAGCATCCCTGAGGGAAGGACCACCATCGAGAGTGTCTCACTTCAAGCTCAGGATCACCAGTGGGCACCAGCACCACACAGAGGCCTGTGTTTCTGAAACACGTGACTATTCCATGCCTCCTCCAGAGTCTGCAAACTCCTCCCATGCTGCTTCACTCCCTTCTCATGGGAGAGAGAGATGGTAGTCTGTTTCGGTAAAGATTACAGCCTTGGACACACTATGGGGCAGTTCTACTCTGTCCTACAGGGTTGCTGAATACAAATTGGATCAACTTGATGGCAGTGAATAAGGAGAAAAGCATATGATAATCCCAGTAAGGTAAATCATGAGACATTAGGTTGGTTTGATAATTTTGCTTTAAAAACAGTGATGTTTTCTCCTTCTAAATGTAACATTGCATTGTCTGTAAGTCTTAGGTTTATTTGTGCATGAAAAGCTTAATTAGTTAAAAGTTCTTAAATTTCCCTTATTGGTGTTATTGGTCAGATAAAATTTTACTTCAATATTTAAAATTATAAGAATGTAAAAACTATGTGCTCCAGTAAATAGAGTTATAATAACATGCTTTTTAAAAGGGCCAGTCCTTTTGTACTTGAGGTTAACACCTGGGTAAAATTATTAAAATGACATCTCTGAAAAACTCAATAATACCATTTGTAATTATATAGGGTACTAAGGAGCTCTGGGGGCGCAATGCCTAAGGCATTTGACTGCTGACCAGGAGGTTGGCTGTTCAAACCCACCAGCCACTCCTCAGAAGGAAGGCTGGACAATCTACTTCGGTAGAGGTACTGCCCGGGAAACCCAAGTAGAGGTCGCTATGAGTTGGATCCAACTCCACAGCAGTGCATTGCATTTTGTTACAATGTACTAGCTTAAACACAATTTCCAAGACCCTTATTAACTTCAAGTCCCTGCTATAAACAACAGGTTGAGAACAGAAACTTCTAGTAAAAACATCAAAACAAAGCACTGGTACAGACACTCTTCAATACTGATACTAAAGAGACTCCTGACATCTTTAGCACATGGAAACACCTGTCAGGCTAGGGATGAAGCCGGGATTTCTGGTATCTTCAGGCCAGGAGCAGACAACTAAAACTAGGCAGCAAGGAAACCCAAGGTAATATCCTGATTTATTTTTTTTAATGATTTTAGTGAAAATAGATACAGCCAAAGGGATTAGGTGAGGAGGGGAAACTCAGGGACACCCAAAGAAGCAGGCCAGAAAAGCAGGAGAAAGGGATTAAAAG
>NW_006921654.1:11246487-11247907 GCF_000298275.1 Orycteropus afer afer
AACAACAACAACAGATACTGATGACCTCTTTGAAAGGGATCGCAATAGGAAGTCCTAAATAAAGTGAGAGAAAAATGTGGAACAAAACTCAAAATCTTAAAAAAAAAAGAGCAGGCTTAATCATCTGATAGACTGGTAGAACCTCCGAGACTATGGCCCACACCATTCAAGCCTGCAACTGAACTCATTCCCATGGCTCAACTTTCAGGTAAATAATAGACAGGTCTATAAGGTGAACAATAATACCAAGGAGGTACACGCTCATTAGACCAATCAACCATACAAGACCAAAATGGCACCATTTGCTCCAGGAGAAAGCTCCGAAGGCTGGAAGGGATAGGAAAGAGGGATGAAGGGAAACGGTAAACACAGGGAGGAAGTGGGGAGAAGCTGGGGATTGCAGTGAATGTCACAAAGCAAAATGTGTATGAATTGTTGAATGAAAACTAATTCGCTCTGTAAACTTTTACCCAAATTGCAGTTAAAAAAAAAAAAAAAAGTAGATAGCTAGATAACCCAAGATAATACCTTGAAGTTTTTTTAAAAAGGAATTTGCTCTTTCTATTCAACAACTCATACACTTTTTGATTTGTGACATTCATTGCAATCCCCACAATGTAATAGCACTTTTCCCACTTCCTCCCTGTGTTTACCATTTCCATTAGTCATTCTTTTCTATCCGTGTCTTCTTAGCTTTATCCCTGAGCACATGCTGCCCTTTTGATCTCACACGCTTGGCTGTTCTAAGCAGTGCACACCTGGTGTTACTATTCACCTTATAGGCCTATCATCTGATTGAAAGTCGAGCCACATGGATGAGCTCAGTTCAAGGCCTGGAGAGTGACTAAGGGCCATAGTCTTGGGAGTTCCATCAGTCTCTATCACATCAGTAAGCCTGGTCTTGTTTATAATGTTGAGTTTTGTTCCATATTTTACTCCCACTCTACTTAAGACCTCCTATTATGATCCTTTCAGATCACTCAGCAGTGGTAGCCAGGCACCACCTAGCTCTTGCAGTATCATGGTCATGGAGACTGAGGTTCAGGTGGTTCATTAGTCCTCTGGACTAACTGTTTCCTTGCATCTTTAATTTTCTTCACTCTTCTTAGCTCTGGAAAAGGAGAGACCAATAGCTGCATATTAGTTGGTACAGTCTTTTGATATATAAAAATTTTAAATTTTTATCAAGTTCCGTTTATTTACTTTCTTATGTTATTTGTGCTTCTGTTATTTTATTAAATAATCCATTGTTGAAAGCTAGGCCTGACAGCATTGGCCCTGTTTGTACTTTTAAGAATTTTATAGTTTCAGTTTGCATGTTTAGGTCCTTAATCTGTTTTGAATTTGGTTTTGTATATGGTATAATGGGAGCTCTGGTAGCATAGTGCCTAAGGCACTTGACTGCTAACCAGAAGGCTGG
>NW_006921654.1:11248637-11256179 GCF_000298275.1 Orycteropus afer afer
ATAATTTCAAGTCATTAACTGTTTCTTCCATTTTTACTCCTATCACTAAACAAGGAGCTCTGGTGGTACAGTGGTTAAAGTATTTGGCTGCTCTGGTTGGCAGTTCGAACCAGCAGTTACTCCCTGGGAGAAAGATAAGGCAGTCTGTTTCCATAAAGATTTACCGCCTTGGAAACCCTATGGGAAGCAGTTCTACTCTGTCCTATAGGGTCACTATGAGCTGGAATCAACTCAGTGGCAATGGGTTGGGTTTGATTTGGATTTGGTTTGTCTCTAAACAGCATGTGTAGAAAGCTATCTCTTAACCATCATGTGTAAGCATCACCTACTGATTTTCCACAGCTGATGCTCTCTTTCATTCTCCCCATCTCCCCGACTACATTCTTCCCACACACAGGCCACCTGGCTCTTCACCCTCCCCATATAGTTCTATCCACAACTGTCCATGATCGAACTATGCACCATTTGGCCTGGAGATCGTGGATTCATCATTTGTTGGAATCAACAGCCAATATACTACCTGCCAACCTTGAGCTCGTTAGCCCCTGTAGCTGCGTGAGTTGGGAAGAGCCTCCAGCTTGACGTTTGATCCAAGAACTTGAGACTTGCCAGCTTCTATAAGTGTGTGAACCATTTTTTTAGATAAATTTCTCTTTCTATCTATGTATATATAAGCTTTACTGGTTTTGCTTGTCTAGAGAACCCAGCCTAACACACTTACAAAGCAGATTTGTTTTACTCAACAGTTCATGCATACTTGGTTCCACGATCCTGATTACAATCCCAACAATAAAATGCTCTCCTCCCTGTAAGTGAAGGTTTACTTTCACAGCTGATAATCTGGACACAAAATTCTAGGTTGTATATAATTTTCTTGAGAATGTTAAAGGCAATGCTACACTGTCATCTGTCTCCAGTTTTGCTCCTGAGAAGTGTGAAACCATTCAGGTCCTTATGATTAGAATGAGGAGGTGGTCTGCTTTCACTCTCTAGAAGCTTCCAGGATCTGCTCTTTATTCAAGGTCTTTCTTTATTCATTATGCCAGTACTTGGTGGTCCTTAAAGTTTGAAAATGCATTTACCTTCTCTGGAGAATAAGCTTCCAGTATTCTTCTGAGGTGTTATTGATAGTATTGTTGAGGTGGCTCTGACCCATGGTGACCTTATGTGTAACTGAACAAGATGCTGCCCAGTTGTGGGCCATCTGCACGATCACTGGTCCACTGCCACAGCCACCGCGTATTTCGAGTGCCTCCCAGCCTCCAGCACTGTAGCTGACCATATTCTGCTGTGACCCACAGGGTTTTCACTGGCACTGCAGCTGACCATATTCTGCTGTGACCCACAGGGTATTCACTGGCCCCATAGCTGACCATATTCTGCTGTGACCCATGGGGTTTTCATTGGCACCGTACTGATATTCTGCTGCGACCCATGGGGTTTTCACTGGCACTGCAGCTGACCACATTCTGCTGCGACCCATGGGGTTTTCGCTGGCACTGCAGCTGACCATATTCTGCTGCGACCCACGGGGCTTTCACCAGCACTGCAGCTGACCATATTCTGGCATGCTGCATAGGGATTTCACCGGCACCATAGCTGACCATATTCTGCTGCGACCCACAGGGTTTTCACTGGCACCATAGCTGATATTCTGCTGTGACCCACGGGGCTTTCACTGGCACTGCAGCTGACCATATTCTACTGTGACCCACAGGGCTTTCACTGGCTAATATTTGGCAGCAGATTGCCAGGCCTTTCTTCCTAGTCTAAGTCTAGAAGCTCCACTGAAACCTGTCTACCATGGCTGACTCCATTGGTAATTGAAATACTAGTGGCATAGCTTCCAGTGTCACAGAAGCACACAAGCCACCACAGTACAACAAAACAACGTATCAGTGCTGTGCACAATGGCTCCGCCTCATCCTTCAGTCCTCAGTTGAAACATCACCTCTTCAGAGAGGCCTTCCCTAGACACCTGTACGCATCTTCTAAATCTCTCCCTCACTACCACCCCCTGATCCAACATCCTTTGTGTCTGCTCACTAATAGTTATCCCAATTTGTATTTAAGTTTTCTCAATTAAGCTGTAAGTTCCACAAGGAGAAAAAAATGTGCTAATATTGTGCCTAGTGCTTAAGAGGAGCTTGATAAGGTTGTAGTCATGTCTTGCCCACAGCCAGCTACCCTGAGGGAGTGAGTAGTTGGAGCAGTGGGCTCAGGACTATGGTTTCAGGGCACATCAAGCTCAAATGGCATAACATACTACACAAAAACATTGTTCCACATCCTACTCTGGTGAGCAGTAAATAGAATCTTAAAAGTTTGCAAGCAGCCATCTAGATGCAATGATGGATCTCTCCTCATCCAGAGCAAAGAAGAATGAAGGAAACCAAAGACTCATGGAAACCATTAGTCCAAGGGACTGGTAGACCACACGAGCCTCAGCCTGTATGACTATGAGACCAGAAGAACTAGATGATGCCCAGCTACCACTGTCAACCACTTGGAGGGTATCGGTGCAGGAGATCCTGGATAGAATGGGAGAACAATGCAGAACAAAATCATTTTAAAAAAAAGGGGGGGGGGAGCAGGTTTGCTGGTCTGATAGAGCCTAGTGGAACTCCTGAGACTGGCTCTTAGCTGTCTTTCAGCTCTGGAATTGATCCCACTCCTGTGGCTTCCAGCCAAACAAAAGACAGGTATATGAGCTCACATTTATGTTAGGTAGATACAATCCCTGGACAGATCAATCATGGGAGAATAAAAGGGCTGTGTATGCACAGGGAGACAGCTCAGGGGGCAGGAGTCCATGGGAGGGAAGGACACAGAGAAGAGGTAACTATGGGGAAGAACTAGAAAGAGAGCTGGTGTATTGTGGGAAATAGCAGTCAATGTCGAGAGACAAAAGTGTATGTGAAAATGAATTTGCTCTGTAAACTTTCACCCAAAATTTTGTTTTTACAAAAGAAGAGCTTGATATGTGTTAGTTAAATGAATGAAGAAGTATCCCTACTATCAATCAATATCTCAGTACTATATATGAAACTACTTCTGTCACAATAGAAATGTAATCTTGTTAAGATATACAACAGTTTTCAGAAGTAAGAATAGACTCAAAATGCTTTAGAAATTTCTGCTTATACATGAGAAGCTAATATTTCATTCCAAGTCTCATGTTGTGGACAAATGAAGTTACAGGAAGTTTCAGAAAGTGCCAGGAGAAGAGACTGATATTTACCAATCCCTTTGTGAGGATCAGGGGGACAGGAGACAAACTTCAGCACTTCAGCTCGTTTCTCTCTCAGACCCCAGCGATAGAGGATTTCTCCATAGCATTTCTTAAAGTCATCAAATTGCTGGGCATTGGCAGGGTCCAGGAGCCTGGATGAATTTTAAATTGCTGTCAGTTCATTTAAGAAAAGACAAACTCAATACCAGGTAGCATTTAATATACTTTTCTTAAAGCAAGTATCATTTTGGAGAATCTAAGAGTTAAGAAATAGTAGCCTCACAGGGAAAGATCATGACCTTTTGTTTTTATCATGCTGGTCACGCTCTCGCTCACGAGGGTCACTGAAGGTCAGACTCCCAAAGCGTATCTCTTCTGGTGAAGATTCTCCCCAGGGTGAAGATAAATGTTCTGTCTCTCTTCCTGCTGAAGAAAACCAAATGGGAATGGAAGATGGCAATCGGGGAAAGCATGTAAAATATCTGAAAACTCTACCTTAATACAATGAATCCAATTTATCCCCTGGCAGAAAATTCAACTAAGATAGAAGTCCTGAGAAATGCAACTAAGAGAACTCTTCCCCACTCTTCCCTTTTGTCTAGATATTTATTAAGGTAAACTTGTCAGTGAGTACACATAGAACAATTAAGCAAATTTTGGTATATCAACATAATGGAATATTATGCAATCGTTATTTATAAAGACTATTAAATGCTATGAGAAAATGCATATGATAAAATAAAAACACGGAACACAAAATTACATATACAAAATGATCCCTCACATATGCGAAAATTGGAGGAAAATGGTCCAAATGTTAACACATGTTATTTCTCGGTGAGAAGATTATTAATAATTATTATTTTCTTCTCTAATATTGTTTGTATGTTTTTCTTCACTGGGGCATGTATTACCATATTATTACACAAGCAACACACATAATACCTTATTTTGCAAATAGTGCAACCCTATCACATATTAGTTTTCCATGCACATGATACATGTTATTTGTGTGGGTGTGTTATATGCAAAAACAAAACAAAACTGTGCTTTTATAGTCAAGAAAGATAAAATCATTTAAAGAACAAAACAAAACATCAGAAAACACAAAGACAGCTACTTGAGATGGACCTTTATGGCTAGCAGGAGTCAGATCTAGCCTTCTTTCTCTACACTGGAAGAAGTAGACAACAGGAAGGATTTAAATGGAATGCAAGTGACAAATGAAGGAGAAAGATAAGGTTAGGTTTGGGGAGTGAACAGTGGGAAGTTCCAGTATCAGCTACAAGATGAAAAGAAACCCAGCAAGAGGCAAGAAACTGGGCTGTTCAAACAAGAAAGCTGAGGTCTTGCTCGGTAGTAGTTTCCTTATCTTCCGAAATTTAAAGACAAATGGAAAACAAGGAGAAACATGGAAAATAGTCATCTATAACAGAGTACATACTCACAACATGCACACAGCTTTTACTGGACTGAAAAGCTAGCATATGTGAAGTCATTTCCATACCAACCTATGTTCCAGCCACCAGTGTTGAGCCCTGGGTCTGACATACTTGAGCAGGAACCAGAGGAAGTGAAGCTAGGCTGCAAATGGGATGAGAAGAACAAGAAGGAGGAACATCAAAGTACTATTCAACATGGAATTTCACATTCAGAAATAACTGGACACAAACCAGGAAACCACAGACTTACATATCGACTATGGGACACCACAAAATTGGAAGAACGGTTGGGAAAAGGCCCGAAGGGGTTTGGTATCCCCTGAGGTCTAGACTGGGCTTCAAATACGCTGCAAAGCATAGCCAATGTCTGAACATCACGAAGTTGACAATAATGAGCTAACCTGAAGAAAAAGATGAGAGGAAAAGAAGTCAAGATAAGGGATCAAGGATAACTACCACAATTATGGTGGGTTGTTTGCCATAAGGGTAAGAAGGAAGGATTTCTAATTGGGCCTCAAAACGCTTATCAGGAACTGGGGCTTTCTACAGAGTAAGTGGTTTGGTTAAGTTTGTTTTGGAACAAAATGTATCAGAGTATTACCAATCCAAAAGCTTCTGCTGGCATCAAGACATAAGCTCAAACTTTAATGTCACTTTGCCAAGAAGTAAATTGATTAATGCAACATCTGAGTGATGCAATACATGCTTTCTCAGTATCCCTCCAAGGAAGATCACAACGCTTTTTGAGGGCTCTCTATAGACTTCATTCTTATCATGTAAAGATACATGAAGGCAGACAGAATACTGTACTACCAACCCACAGCAATCAGTCAACAGACTAGTGAATTATGAATCAGAGCTATTAAAGAACAAAGGATATTTTTACCTTTTAGGTACTCAGACCCCCTTTGTTCCTTTCAGGCTCACTCTGCGTGAAAGTGAGGTTGGGATCAGGACTCTTTTTTTTTTTGTGATGGCACAGTGTCACTACCTTCCTGTCACTCAACATCTAATCACCTGCTATCTCATTTGGTAGGTAGAACAAGCATTATCATCCCTGTGTCAATGATCAGGCAGCTAAAGCATGAGCACTGGGCTGGTCTGGCCTAAATAGCTGGTAAGGCAAGGTCCAACCCAAAGGGAATAGAGCTCCTCTGTTCAGGACCTGGGCCTCAGGACTATGGAGGTTCAGGTGGTTTTATAAACAACATGCATTACGTAATTTCTTCCGTTACATGAAGTTAGTTCCGCACAGAAATTGGGCACTAAAAGGAAAGCTTTCTCTTCCTGATTCCTAAGGCCTCTGCATCTTCTCTTAGACAGTAGCATTTAAAGTGTTCACAGACCTCAAGTTTACGTTATTCATTTTCCCCACATTTAGCCCTGAAAACCTACAGAGACTCCAGCAGCTGTCGCCCGAATGGATGTCGAGCCCAGGGTGTTTCCAAATCTGGGTCAGACTTTGGACCAAGACAAAGATCTGTAGCTACTGTAGCCAGCGACCAAACCTGGACAGACCAAAGAGAAACATGTAACTCAGACTGGTGAGGTTAGGAAGAGAAATCAGAGCAGAACCCCACCCTTCTCCTGATGCGGCATAAAGCCTAGGGACTCTGAGGGAGGCAAAAGCTGGGAGCTCAGGGAAATGCAGAACATTAGGCCCCACTCTCAAACTACTGAATCGCAATTTGCATTTTAACTAGATCTTCAGGGAACTTGTATAGGAAACAATAGGCTAAAAAAAACTCTTCATGTTAAACAGACTTCAGAGAAATTAACCCAGTGCAACAATTTCAATGGGTTCACTATTTAAACACTAACTCACATGACCTTCTGCTGCTTCATTAGTGATCTATCCTTCACCCAAAGGATGAAAAACTTTGTTGCCTTCATTACAAAAGTTTCAGTATACTCTTTGAAGCTTAAGAAAAATAGGCCAAGACAAAATAGACTTGGCTTTCTTTTTGACATCCAATCTGGGGAATACCTCCAAACTTGAAACTTCATGGGGTACGGATACCAAGCAGCAACACATGTCCATTAAGTGTCTATTAAATCCTAGAGACAAAGCTAAATACATCACGCTATAAAGAAAGCCCCCCACCTTTTAAAAAATCTAACAGTAATTTTGGAAAATCTTTCTTCATAGCAACACATCATTGTATGCCCACTAACTGAAAAACATGCTAGAATCTGTGAGAAATTAGAAAGGATAAAGATGTGGAATTTGAATCAAAGAGTTTATAACTGAAGAAGAACAAATAAGCAAAGAAAAATAGAGAAACACAATCAGCCATATCAAATCAATTAAATTATGTGGCACCAACAAGCTTAAATAACACATACACATTGGTTAACAGGAGAAACCCGAGGTTTCCATTCATCCCTAGAATAAATATCCATCTGAATGGCTGCTGAAAGAGGTTAATGGCTTTCTGGAACAAGATGTTTGCTACCTTGACTGACATTATGGGCATTATATTGTCCTATCTATAATAACCATTTCCTAAGTGCCTTCAACAGAAAGAGTGACACTTGGGTTTATTTCTGTAACTCTGCAAAATAGCAGACACATCTTCAACACATGCATAAAGAACAACAACAATTCTTCAAGCACTTTCATGAGTGTCACTGTGGCAGTACCATGCCACAAATGTGGATCGTAATTACAAGAAAAACAGAAGCAGCTGGACCAGACTTTGGGCATTTACCTACCAGGCCTGGGTACGGGAGCCTTGCATACATTTCCTTATTCAGTTCTCATCACGACATGGGAAGTATTGCTCCCATTTTGCAGCTGAGGGAATTGAGGTTCAGAAAAACGAGCTAACTTGCCAATATCACACAATGAAAGAGGGACAGAGCTCA
>NW_006921654.1:11256694-11257338 GCF_000298275.1 Orycteropus afer afer
CATTACCTCTAGGAGGCAGAATTGAACTATCTTTGTAATTCTTTACAGCCAAACTCTAAATTCCACACATTTCCATTACCTGTGTCGCCTTGTAGTGTTCACTGAACTTTAGGTGCTTGGGTCCTTTCAGAGAAAGATTAAATGTGTGACTCTAAATGGCTCCCCAAAGGGTCTGGAGCAGAACCTTGACAAGGTTTCCCCGATGACAAATGGAAGCCTTAGGGAAAGTAAATTATTAACTGGGTAAAATCAAGAGAAGGCCTTAGCTTTGACTCATTTGGAGGGTTTTAATGGGAAAAAAACCAGAGCTGATAAAACAATAGCTAGTAGCTTCCACTCTTCAACCTAATCCTCACACTAAAGAATTCAGAGTGTGACAGAGACAAAGTGACTAGTGCTGGCCTAGGGCTGAGACTGGTGGTGGGAGTAGGAGACAGCTAAGAAGGACAGGGGATCTTTGTAGGGCAACGGAAACGTTCTAAAATTGACTATGGTGAACTGACTATGGTGATGGGTAGTACACACACAACTCTGAATACACTTTGTTGTTGTTGTCAAGTGCCATCGAGTCGTTTCCGACTCATAGTGACCCCATGCACAGCAGAACGAAACACTGCCCGATCCCGCACCAGCCCCACAATCCC
>NW_006921654.1:11260435-11278509 GCF_000298275.1 Orycteropus afer afer
AGTCACTGTACCAAAAAGAACTGAATACACTACCTACCACCAAATCACATTTTAAACAAGGTAATTGGACGGTACATCAATCATATCTTAACAAAGCTGTTAAAAAGAAAAGGCTCAGCTGCTTTAATATACTAAGTATGTTCTGAAAAAACTGTATAAGGTTAAATCATAATTTAAAAACTGAACAACTCTCCACCTAAAGGAACGCTTTGGCAAACCTTTGATTAAATGAAGCATTTTGAAAAGAAAAAAAAAGAATTGAGCGTGCAAATGGTAAAGACATGGATACTCTCATGTAGCTATGTAAACAAGCATCAGGTACTGAAACAGAAAAGAGATTAATAAAAAGTGTTCAGAAAGGACCAGCTTTGCTGGTCTGATAGAGCCAGGTGGGACTTCTGAGACTATGGCCCCTAGCTGCCCTTCAAGTCTGGAATTGAACCCACTCCTGCGGCGCCTAGCCAAGCAAAAGACATATGAGCTGAACATTTACATTAGGTAGATATGAGAATCTAAGTTCAGCCTGCATCCTGTCTGTTAACCTCGGCTGAAGGCAGATAAGTAAATATGATAACTCAGTTCCTTAAGAACGGAGCTGAATTGAAGGTCAATTCATACATCCTTTCCATGTTATTCCCCACGGTAGCTAGAAACAGGTGAATAGGTATGTTAATGTGTTTCCTTAAAGTTGTTTTTCAGGAAACAACTTGGAAATCAACTTTGCCCTCCCCCACACATGACCAGTGAGGCAAACTATAACAAAGTTGCTCAGAACTGACATTCTCCCCTCTGCCTAAGTCTCAATCAGCTGATGATAGGAAGTAGATGTAACTCATCCAGTACAACAGTGCACTGCATTAAAAATTGACTGTCCCTTTAAACCAAGGTGAAAGAAGCCTCAGCCAATCCTCAGTTAATTCACATCCCCATTCCTGAAATTTTTATTAATATGTATAAGTTCCTCTCCTAAAGTTTACAAAACTGTATCCCGAACCTCCATTTGGAGAGTCAGATTTGGGTACTGGCTCCTGCCTCCTTGCATTGCTCCTTTGTAATAAATAATTTTCTCTCCTCTTTATTACTCAGTGTATAAACTAGTTTGGTCTGATCACGCACTGGGCAGGGAGCCACTTCAGATACACTCCTTGGAGAGATCAATCATGGGAGAATAGAATGGCTGTGTATGCACAGGGAGACAGGTTGGGGTGGGGGCAGGAGAGCATGGGAGGGAAGGACACAGGGAAAAGGTAACTATTGGAAGGAAATGCGAAGAAAGCTGTTGCATTGTGGGAAATTGCAGTCAATGTCATGAGACAAAGTAAATGTGAACTGCTATATGGACAATGAATTTGCTCTGCAAACTCAGCCAAATCACAATAAAAATTAAAAAAAAAAAAAAGTATTTAGTAAGTGCTTTAGGACCTTTCCAACTAAGTAATAAGAAGAAAAACATCCTGGGGTTTGGGAAGCTGTTCTAGCCCTAGATGTTAGCAAAGAAAAATCCAAACCCTGACCAAAAGTGACGCACAGTACCTGGACAAGATCCCTTCTCCCAACAAGCAAGGCGGAAGCAGCATTCTTCTGACATGTTTCCTGAATATCATTCACATTTAATCTGGGGGGAGAGAAAAAAAGTACCTTTCTAGTCTCGTTTCCTAAATCAATTACTCCTGGTTTAACAAACAGACCAATGGCTGCCTCTTTTGCTGTCACTCAAAATGTGTTATTCGGTATTGTTTTTAAACTCCTTCTCTACCTGACACCCAGAAGAGCTTAACTGCAGCCAATGTTATGCTGGGGTCCAGGCCTGGAGAATGTAAAGCTGCTCACCCCTTCAGAATCAGGAGAAGTCATTCTCAAGTACTAATTTTCCAGTCAGCTTTTCTGTGGCATTCCCAAGGCTTGACTTTTGAATAAAAATGGATTTAAATATGTTTGACGCTGGCTTTGGTTTCTAACACAAAGAGCAGCATCCACATTACAAAATAAACACTGGCCATCATGTGTTCAAATTCAGGAAGAAAAGGAAAATCACAGGCTGACCTCTGCTGTCCGTCACCCACTCTACCAACTCCCTTCATCCAACGCTGTTCTGCTTTTACCTGTTTCACACATTGGATGAGTGGGAGGCAGAATTCTCAGGTGGCCCCCAAGACCCCTGCCCCCTGGCATGTATACCTTGAATAACTGCCTCCCTTCGAGTACAGGCATAATCAGTGATAGGATGGAATAGGTTATTAATATGATGAGGTTACTGATCAGTTGACTCCTAGTTCATCAAAAGGGAGATTATTATCCTAGGTGGGCCTAACTCAGTCAGGTGAGCCCTTAGAAAGAAGGTGAAGTAGCAGAGAGACACTTCCTCGTGGCCTTGAAGATGATGAAATTCCTCAAGAGTTGTATAGCTGCTCACAACCTGAATGAGCTTGGCAGAGGACCCTGCATATCAGAAGAACGCATCCACACCCCTCCCCCAGCCAATATCATGGTGTTAGCCTGGTGAGTCTTTAAGCAAGGGCCCCGCTACCCCTGGACCAGATCCTGACCCAGGGGAACTGTGGACGATAACTACTATTTTCAGCTGCTAAGTTTACAGTAATTTGTTAGGCAGCAACAGGAAATAAATATACCGGGCTTCTTCAAAAACTGTTTTTGCAGAATGGCTCCTCCGATACTTAATATAAAAGGTTAGATAATCATGACTAAGCCGTAAGCACAGCATCCTTAGAAATGTGAACTTACATGTACAGTTCTCCTAATGATTTGTGAACAGGAAGAAGGCAAGCGATATCCTGGATGATGACTTTTCCAGCAGCTTTGATCGGTCGGTTGCCAGAGTCCGATCCCTCACGTTTACTTTTCCATCTTCTTGATTTCTGGGGGAGATGACAAGATATAACTAATGGGAACTTTGATGAATGGAAACCTACAGTCGCACAGTACATCATATTGGGGTCATTGGTAATTTGCAGAGACTTTGCATTACATCATGCCCACAATTACATGAATCAGCATCTGTAGGAAATAAAAGGATGACGAAGGGCATTGAGCTCTCAGTCCAAAATCCAACAGGAAATAAGCACCCACTGCTTATGCCCGGGCTATGTACATTTCGCAGGTGCTCAAAAATAGATACCATGAAGCGAATTTACAAAAACCAGCAGCTAAAGAAGTTAGTAAAGACCACAGAAAGGTGGGAGAAGAGCAACTTTTAAGGTTGAGTTCTGTACTACATTCAATACTCTTGACTGAAAGCAATCGAGATTTTTTTCTTTTCAGATAATTTAAATAGGACTTGGTGAAAATTTAACTGAGACACAACAGTGTGGGTTCTGCAAACCTTAACCGGTGGTAGGCAGAAAGGGAAACTTAGTAGCCCAAACAGAAATTACCCTGTTTTCCTAAGATTGTCATTGTTCCAAAAGTGATCATTTTAGAGTGCCAAAAACAGGTGAGTAGAGGGGCTCAGGTAAGGACCATGGGAGATCATGAGCGGCGGCCCCATCTCCCCAGAGCCTAACCTACAGGCAGCTCCAGAGGAAGTACATGTGCAAAATGGAACATGTTCTGGAAACTGACAATTATTAGAATACAGCCCCATCCAGTATCCTCAAAAATGACAATGAGCCAGGGGAATAACATCCTATTTTATTTTATTGCCAGAATTTTAAAAGGAGGGCCATCAAAGTGAGTCAACTCAGGAGGGATGTGAACATTTTTATTAACAAAGAAAGCAAAGGGAGCTGGTGGAAGGGTCTGGAATTTAGAGTCAGAACACCTAGGTCTACCAGTTTTACTACCACCGTGTACTGGCTCCACATGGTCGTGGGTAACTTACTTATTTGCTATGAATTTATTCTCATGTCATGTTCTCTAGTCTCATCTCTGAGTTGTGGCTAAGCAGGGCTGTATGAACTGGAAAGTGCAATTTGAAAACATAGTAATTATGAATATAAAGACATTCTCAGGATTTAGAGTAGACCATTATTCAGATTACACACAAATTTATTTTCTATAAAGGTTTTCCACACAATCACTCTTCCCTGAACTAGTCATAGTCTAAATTCAGGTATTTCTGACCACTCTTGTCCATTGAATCTCCAAAGTAGCCCAATGCATGCAACCTCCTCTAGGATTAGTAAGTGTTATGGAACCAACTAATCTCTGGAAAGCTAGACTTAGTTCCTGGCTGGCAGATAAATGAAGGAGCTTAGCTGAAATATCTGTGAATTGTTTATGATGATTTGTAAATACATGTGTCACATTATCTACTTGTAACTGTAACCCGTTTGATCTTCACAAGTGGTTCAGTTACTACTTATTGTTTATCCATACACAAGCCACTATTTTGCAGTACAAGAGGAGGAGGAATCTGTTATTTGGGGTAGCCTTGGAACTCTCTGCTAGCCCTGGCTATTTTCTGAAGAATTATGTGAAGACTTATAAAAACACTATCCTTCTAGCCATCAAACATACTGACCTGGGTGCCAGTGAGGGGAGAGTATGTTAAAGAGCAAACCACCTATCAGAATGGGCTGGAGCCAGGCAGCATTAGTCAATACAAAGTACATGTAGTTACACATGTACTAAATATAGTACATGACAGTGACATATTTTAAGGAAGGTAATTCAATATATGTCTAGCCTGCAGTGACTATCAACAGCAAGATGTGGTTTGCTAGAGCAGGGAAGGTATAAGAATTGGACACTCACTTTGCTGTGATTTCAGGTTTCCAGGGCTTTAAAAACTCCAGGAAACTATACACTCATCATCCATTTAATTGGTCACCCCAAGTGAGATTTAGGGTATTAGTCACAGCTAAAAAGAGTCCAACTGGAAGGGAAACCATAGGTCTTTTGAAAGTTGCAGTGTGATCCAATGTGATCTTTCTAGTTGGTTTTTAGGCTGGCTGGATGGCTTGGAAACACTGTTCAGGCAGCCACTCTGGCTCCTTATGACAGAGAAAATGAGAAACCCTGGAGCAAGTGAGCAGTTTCCTGTAGCTCCTCTCATTATTCAGCTGAAGTAAATGGAAGCCTCACGAGCAGTGGGCTCTACTAGCTTTCATGCTGAAAGTAACTGTAATTTTTTATTTTAATAGAATCACTCCTCGGAAGGAAGGTTGGGCAATCCTACTTCCATAGTGATACTGCCTCGGAAACCCAAGGAGGGGTCGCTATGAGTCAGGGCTGACTTGACGGCACATAACAACAACAACAATAGAAACATATTAGTAATCATATTAAGGTCCATGTGCCCAAAGTGGCTCATTTGCAAGTAGACTAGTCCATCTGAAAATTGCCAAGTGACACAAGTCCAAGGGTACAACATATTTGAGTTAGGATGTAAAGATGTGTCTGCTACTATTTATTAACAACGTCAGCAGCTCCTGCTCTATGCTAGCATATGCTTCACCACAGCTCAACATAGAGGTATGACCTCAATTTTACAAATGAAGATGTTAGGCATACCCAAAGTCACAGTTATAAGAGCTGAGATTTAAACAAAGGTCAGAAAGGTAAGCTCATGTGTATTTCTTGCTTTTAAGCATATGATTCCAAATTTAAAAGGGAAAAAAATAAAATTAAGTCCTGACTAAGTGACCTTTTAACACATAAGCAGTGCGGTCCATTTTTGGGCAGATCCATTTCTGCACATAAGATTAGTTTCCGATGCCAGAGATGCCTGCCCAGAACCATCCTTTTAGACTTGCCCACTTTAAAAGTCACTTCTCTGCCAAGCCTGTGGCTGCGTTCTGCTAAGTGGGGGAGTGTGCGGAGGATCGGCACAGGCACGCAGCGCCCTCTGCAGCCACACAGCTTCACACGGGCACCCTCGAGTCAGACCAAGATGCTGCACCCACACTGTGTGACCTCTTTCTGCATTTGGTAGGACTAGACATGTTCAAAAGTAAGAAAAGTCAGAGTCCCAGGACATCTCTTATTTTCCTCCATTTGCAGTCTTAAATTAGAGCAATCAATAGAAGCAGATCCATATGAGCTGTCAACAAATATTTGTTGATGGATCTATGAAGACAGTGGTCTTTGAGAACTTTTTGCAATTACCTTTCAGTGAATTATGCAAATGCCAATCTATATTCCCTGGACTTGCTGGTCAACTCCTTGAGACACCAGCTCCTAAGTGTTTCTCTGTGGGATCCGTACTCAATGGAAAGGTGATGTTCTATGGAACCCTACTAAGCTGCCTTTCAGTGTATAATAGAAGGAGATTCCCCCAAACAGGCTCACCCTAGTTATAGCTGCCACCAATAAGCTGTGAAAGTAATTGTGGGATAGTACTATTAGTTTTTTAATCCAGCAAGGAAGGGATAGCTGTCAACCATTATCAAAAATCAATAAAGGGACACAAAATAACTTTTTTTTTTTAAATTTGTTGAACAGTGGTTTTTACACATGAACTATCTTTCCTTCAGACCCCAAGAGTTATTCTGTAAGCTTGCCTAGTGGCCTGTTATTCTGGGCATGCATGTAAAAAAGGCTCCATCTCAACAGATCTGAAATTAGATGCTAGTTGAGGCTGCAGGTCCTCACTGCTCCCTAACAAATAGATGGGACAAATGTCTAGGGTGTTTTCTCTAGGGTTATGGCAAGAAAAGAGTCATATTCCACCCACAGCTCACCTACGACTGCCTCCCCATTTAATAGCTTGCTGGCAATTTTAGGAGTTTCTCTTGTCTGTGCAACAGTCAGGTAACAACATGCAGATTTCCCTTTGGACTCTGGGTCCAGGGAACAATGATACATTAAGCTAAGAGGGGCAGTTAATCATTCTGGGTTAGGCAAAAGTAGGAAGGTAAAAAAACTCCCTAACCCCCTGGGCATTGCTCCCGTCCCACTCTGATATAAAATCAGTTATTTCTGGGCAGGAAAGGGACTCTTTGTTTCTCTTAGGTCTTTTCAATGCCCCGTCTGTAGGAGATGCCCCTTCCCCACAGACTTCAGGAGAAGGAATGGAGCAGAGAGAGACAAAGCGAGACAGACAAATTATTATGGGATGAGCACCAGGATGCTTCTCTGAATAAACCAAGGTGTTCATGGAATTATGAGAAAGAGGAGAAGGAAGAAAGGAGTGGAACTGGGGGGGAAGGGAGGCAGAGGTGCAAACAGCACTGAATGACAACCAACAGCCAGCTTGCGACTGTACCACCAGTGTTACTGCTACAATCGGAGGCAACATCAACACCAGTAAATGGGTTAAATGTAAAAACAGCCCAAGAATAAGCCACCAACTGCTTCGTAGCAACCCCATCAACACTGCATAATCAGCAGAGTGGGCAGCCAGTCAAAATGAGCTCCTACTCAAAGAGCAGCAGGACCAGGGACTTGGGGAAGTTCAGTGGAGACTGAGGAGTCCGTTGGCTAGGACAGGCTCTTTCAGGAAATGTAGCCCCATCAATGGCTCCTAACGCAAGTGGTTGGCAGCAGTGGTACTTTCTAACAGGAGCCCCTGACTTCAATTGTTTTTATATAAAAGCTATAGGACTGCTTCCCTGAGTATGCTTTACACTTAATGAAATTTACACAAGAGCCTCAAAGCTTGCCTTACACAGCCTGAGGTCACCTTGTGCTACTGAAGTCAGGATAAGATGGGGGAGGAAAACAGAAGAGGAGAGATGGCCAATAGGGTAAGTAAGAAATAAAGAAAAGGAAGAGAGAATGTCCAGAACTAGGGGATTTATTATCAATACAAAATAGATATGGGGAGGGAAAAAAATTATTCCAGAAATTCTAACATGGATTAAAAACTACCTTATGTGTCATGCCAATGTAGCAGGCTGGCACTTCCCTCACTGAACTAGACCCGGACTACAGAAACAGACTGAGAAAGCCTCTTCTAGCCTCCTCTGCTGCCTCCATGTCAAAGACAGGCTTTCTTCTGATAGCTCTACGAAATTATCCAATCCTCCAAGTGAAATCAGGTGAACTAAAGGCTTACAACCTGGGTTCTTTCTAAGAAACCCAGTATTAAGCTTCATCTTCAAAGAACTCCATCCACAATCTTAGTAACATATGTATTTCCCCATTCGAAACTCCATGATTGAACAAGAGGGGCAGCTCTTGGTGCCTGACTCCCCAACAGAAAAAATTCATTGTTGCTGGTCCTGAAAATCAGCGAGCCTGTCATTTCAGGTTCCTCAAAGCCAGGCAGGTGGCATTTTATTCTTGGGCCTTGGGTAAAGACAGGATTAGTTAAGGAGAGCATTTGCACAGCGCACAGTACCGGGAAGTCGTTAATTGCTTGTATGGACCAACGTCGCCGGGCAGAGCGAGGAGACATCTGTGCGTGAAAACGTTACACCCAGGAGGAGGGAAGAAAAACACCAAGAAAATTAAAAGGGAAAAATATAGAATAAAATGAAAGTTCCCACACATCTGATGGATTAAAAGGTATGATAATATACTCCAAAAACTGGGATTGGAAAGACCGAAAAATCTGAATCTAAGCACAGCAGTATTGGATTCCCATGCCCCACCTCCCTCCCAACCCATCCCAGTCCAAATGCAGCTTCCATTTCATTGGACCAACATCAACACTGCTCTGACAAAGGAACTACGATCGACGTGTGAGGTACTTAGTCTCAACAAGGACAAGACCATAGTGCAAGTGGGGAGATAAAGGCAAAAGACTCTGTTCTCCTTCCCCTTTAACAGGTGAGGAGACCACGTATGTAAGACTACATTCTTTCTCCTAAAAAGGAAGAAATTCTTCAATAGACTCAACCTCTGATTTTTATTTTTGGTGTGTGGCTGGGGGCAATGAGGACATTAAAAGTCTTGACCTTGCAGTACTATTTTCAGAGTGGAACTATTTCCAGAATAGGGAAAGCGAGAGTCCGGGAGAAATGTAGGGGCAGAGGGAGCCAAAGCTGGGGCACTCTCCCGTGGGGGCACTTCTGCTACCAACGTGAGCATCTGAGTATGAGATGCTGTCTATGGAAATCAGAAATGATTCTGTCACTTCAAGACCTCCCCAGTTATTTACATGAGAGCTATTTTACTGAGACAAACTGACGCAAATGTGGGAGGCTGCACATTTTTTTAAATGTTTATAGGGCAATGCCTAACATTTATCATACATTCTGGCCTTTTGAGTTACCTTAGGAATAACAATACTTCAGATTTATCTACTATGAATAGCTGGTCCAGTCCAAAATCAAACGTAAACATCTCCCTGTGCTTTCTAACTGCCGAGGAAATTTCTAGGCTTTTTAAGGTCTCTCATATTTTTTAATTTCTAGGAGCAAACTTTGAAATTCCATCTGGAGAACATTTATTTGAGTGACTATTACAATATGACCTAAATAGGGCAGGTTGAAAACACTCAAAAACAATAAGAGAAACAAACTGTACTCCTCGAATGGCTCCATGGTTTGTATCATCTCAAAGTACGTTATAATTCTCTGATTGGTGCTGTACTTTACTCAGCTGTATTCTCTTCCTTGACTCTCACTCATTTAAAGCTCTCAGGGAGGGAGATCAAATAGGACATAAGAAAAATGTAGGAGAAAGATTTTATTGAAAATGAAGAGAAATTTAGTAAACTAAAATAGCTTCCAGAAAAAAAACTTGGGAGAAGTGAGAGGGCCATGTGAAAGTAGACACATGGAAGGGAAGGTGCCCAGACAGGACACCACAGCCACATTTAATTTCTTTCTCTCTCTCCTTGCCCCATAAAAATGGGATGATATGAAAGTAGACACCTGGAGGATGAGAAAACACTCCTGAAGGACAGAGCTGTACCCCCAGGGGGAAGAGAAGGTGCCTAGACAGGACACCACAGCCACATTTAATTTCTTTCTCTCCCTCCTTGCCCCATAAAAATGGGATGATATGAACAAGCACCAAAGAGAGAGAATGATTTCATCACAAACTAACTGACTTATTCATTTTACTTCCTTAATCTATAAGGTTGAACCACTTGAAACTTATTTTTTTAGGTTGAAAATGGGCAAATATCGGCAATTTCATATGATTTAATACAATAATTATTATGTCATTCAGTAAAATGAACCCTGTCCAGGAGCTCCAAAGTTCTGGTAAAGTTCTATTTCTTGACCTGTGTGATTTGTGAACTTTTCTGTATATATGTTATACATCTAGAGTTTCATATGAAATCATCACACAAAAAAAGTGTCTCCTATTTTATTTGGTTACTATTTAAAATAAAACTTACAGATTACTTAGTTACAGAGGACTGTAATCATGGACGCTCCCCGTTTTCCATGAAGAAACTGCATACTAGGGACCACCCCAAAGTGCAATATCATAGTCCTTCCTTCACTCTCTAGCAAATCCTACCTGATAAGAGATAACTATCCATGAACTTTGGATCCCTCTTTATGATTATGGTTTTGTAGTGCAAGAGGGAAGCCCTGGTGACACCGTGGTTAAGCGCTCGACTGTTAACTGAAAAGTCAGTGGTTCACACCCAACAGCTGCTCCATAGGAGAAAGGTGAGGCAGTCTGCTTCTGTAAAGACTTACAGCCTTGGAAGGGCTATAGGCAGGTCTATTCTGTTCCACGGGGTCGCTGTGAGTCAGTATGGACTCAGTAGCAGTGGGGAAAGACTCCAGATTATCAAAAACATGAACAAAGTTTTACAAGTGTGTTTGCTTTCACAGTGATCCCATCTTGAAGCTGGAGTTACTCTGACTGACAGTGGCCTTTTCACACTACTACAGTGTCAAAAGTGCTAATCCTATTAATCAATCTACTCAGCCCAATCTGAACCCAAGTCTGGGTAGCAAGTGACATGAACTGAAGGGGAATTCAGAACTGTCTCTGTGATTAAAAGATCTCCTCAACATGATCCTGATGCTAAAGAAAATTCTATACACATTTACTTAATTTGAGTCTGTTTGGCTATTGTGGCAATAAAATGCCTTCATCCCAACCAATTTGTCAGATCATCTACCCAGTAATCAGCTGGCTTCAGAAAAAAAGAGAAGACAACTAAGAATTCTGAACGTAAAGGACGTGGGAAAGGTATAGCTCAGTAGGTGTTCTACAGAGGTCTGTGACAGTCAAAACCAAACCAAACCCACTGCCATTGAGTTGATTACGACTTACAGCGACCCTGTAGGACAGAGTAGAACTGTAGGGTTTCCGAGGCATCGTCTTTATGGAAAAAGACTGCCACATCTTCTGCAAAGCGGTTGGTGGGTTCGAACCACCAACATTTTGGTTACCAGCCGAGTGCTTTAACCACTGTGCCACCAGGGCTCCTCTGTGATAGCCAACCAAAAACAAACCAAACTCACTGCCATCGAGTCAATTCCGACTCATAGTGACCCTCACTGGGTTTCTGAGGCTATAGATCTTTATGGATATAGATTGCCTCATTTGCCTTCTGTGGAGCGGCTGGTGGGTTTGAACCAATGACCTGGTTAGCAGCCAAATACCTTACCCACTATACCACTAGAGCTCCTTTCTGGGACAATCAAGAGGGTAGAATTCCATCAGCGACAAAATAAAGGGAACTGTAGAAAGCTTCCCAGAAAGGAAACAGAAAAACCATTTTCCCTATTCAATTCAGCAGTTTTGCTCAAGACTGGTCCTGTCCCAAACATCAGAGCCTACCACTTGTTTCAGTCACTATGGCCCTGAGAGAAGACAACAAAGATGGTCAGCTGTTAGTGTGAACCAAAGTTAGACACTATACTGCAATCAAACTGACGAATATTTGCTAGAAATTGGTGTTTTGTTTAAAATAACCTGATAATATGTTTTTAAAAAATCAATTTTAATTATGGACAATCTATTATTTCTCACTTAGTTGGGACAACCAGAGAGAATTCCTAAGAATGACTGAGTCTGTGCAGTAGCTTAGTAGTAACTGTTTAAAACATCACGCCAATTAAAAGTCTGTTTAATCAGACTCTTGATCTGACAACACAGGAAGAGTTCTTGGGATCTTTCCTACAGTTCTACCAACATTCTCTACATGAGTGTTATCAAAGGCTTCTGACAGTCTAAACTCCATGATTATTTTAAGAACAGTGGGTTCCTTAAGAACCCAGGAACAGAGGACTAAGGTCAGGTCCATTCAAATGGATACTTAAGTGTAGACTTATTAAAAATACAAAAGTTTTAGCAATCAGCTTTAAAATTTCTTACAGCTATGAAGTTCTACATATATCAGGATCCCAAACTTTATGAAGCATCCCTTAATTTATTGACAAACATCAGAATACCAAGGAAGATCTGAAACTAAATTATTCCACTTGAAATAATGAGAATCAACTCAATAAATAGAGATTACAAGGATAAGGTTAAATGGGGAGTGAAGAATATGAATTTAAGAACAAATTTCTCACAAATTACATTAGTTAAAACTGAAAGGAATGAAGCAATGGTCTTTCTTAAACTACTTTTGAAAGTCAAAGGCTACAGGGGGTTACTAATTTAGTTGCTATGCATGGCAGGTAAGGAGACAAAGAACATGAATCCATGGGAAATATAAGAACGAAAGGCCATGACTCTACCGGGAGCTCTGGTAGCATAGTGCTTAAGGCACTTGACTGCTAACCAGAAGGCTGACAGTTAAAACCCACCAGCCGCTCCTCGAAAGGAAGGTTGTGCAACCTACTTCCACAGTGATACTGCCTCGGAAACCCAAGGAGGGGTCACTACGAGTCGCGTCCGATTCAAAGGCACATAACAACAACAACAATGACGACGACTCTACCACTTACCCGCTCCTTGTAGTAGAAGGAGCTGATGGAGACCTGTTCTTTCTCACTGCGGGTGGGGCTCCCACTGTATAAACGAAGATTCCCAGGGGCCTCAGTGCGGATCTTCATTGGTGCAATCAAGCCAGTATGATAAGCAGACAAGGCCGAGAGAGATCTGTAGTTAAAAACACAGAATTATCCATACTGCCTTCCAGTTTTTCCCTATTTCTAAGCAGTGCTGTTCTTAACATTTGGTGAAACCAAGGAAGGAAGAGAAAAAGACAAAATAGGAAGAAAATGGAACTTAAAAAAAAAAAAACTAAATAGAACTGCAAAATCCTTTATCTGCAAAAGACATAATTATATATGTAGTAAATTCAAAGGAATCTATAAACTATTAGAATAAGTGAGTTTAGACACAAGAACAATCTACAAAAATCAATTGCATTTCTATATACTAGAAACAAACAAATGGAAAATAAATATTTTTTAGATTTTATTCACAATAGCATCAAATAACTAGGAACAAAGTTAATGAAAAAATGGGCACTGAAGACAAAATAGTGCTGAGAGAAATTAAAGAAAACCCAAAACAATGGAGAGAGAGATTGTGCTAGTGGATTGTAATATTCCATGATGCTGTCAATCTTCTCCAAACTGATCTACAGAATTAACACAATCCCCAATCAAAATCCTAAACATATTTTTTTTTAAGAAACAATAAGGTGATGTTATATCTTTATGGAAATGTAAAAGACCTAGGACAACCAACCAACACATTGCTAAATATGAAATAATAAGTTGGAAGACTTACAGTATCAGGTATCAAGACTTACTATAAAGCTATGAAGGGTGTGGTGCTGGCATACGGATAGATAATTAGAACAAAGGACAAACAGTGAGTCTAGAAATAGACTCACAAATACATGGTCAACTGATTTTCAACAAGTGTCAAGGCAAAGTCAATAAGGAAAGGAAAAACTATTCCATAAACTGTATATCTTTGTTATTGTTATGTGCCGTCGAGTTGGACCTGACTCATAGCGACCGCTCCTTGGGTTTCTGAGGCAGTATCACTACGGAAGTAGATTGCCCAACCTTCCTTCTGAGGAGTGCCTGGTGGGTTTGAACCACCAGCCTTCTGGTTAGCAGTCAAGTGCCTTAGGCACTATACTACCAGAGCTCTTGTGTATCTATAGAAAACCAAAATAAAATACTGACCCCTACCTCACATCATACACAAAAATTCATTTGAAATGGCTCATAGACCTCAAATAAGAAATTTAAAATTGTAAAGTTTTTAGAAGGAAACAAAGAATATCTTCATGCCTTGATAGACAAAGATATCTTCACAGGACACAAAAAGCATTAACAGTAATTTTTAAAATGATAAATTGGATATCAAAAATATTTTAAAAACTGCTATTCATCAAAAACTATTAAGGAAGGGAAAAGGAAGCCACAGATGAAGGGAAAATATTTACATCCAACCAACAAAGGACTTGTAACTAGAATAGATTTTAAAATGAATACAAATAAACAATAAAAAGAAACATAGTTCAATATAAAATGGGCAAAATGCATGAACAGCCATTTAATACAAGAAGATATCCAAATGGTCAATAAGCACACCAACGCAAATGAAAGGTACAATGAATACTATTGTACACCCTCCAGAACAGCAAAAATGGAAAAGACTGACAATACTGAGTTTGGGAGAGGATGTGAAGCAACATCACTGGTTAGAGTGTAAAATGCCACAACCACTACAGATACACTTTTTGGAAATTTCTAATAAAGTTAAACATACACCTATCCTAAGACACAGCAATACTATTCTTAGGTAGAGAAATTAATACATATGTCCATAAAAAGACATGTATGTAGGTTTATTCATAACAGCCCCAAACTGGAAACAATCCAAATGTCCATCAATAGGAGAATGAATAAAATTGTTAAATTCCTACAATGGAATATTCTGTAGCAATAAAACAAGAACTAGTGACACACGCAAAATGTGCAGCAATTTTAACATTATGTTGAGCTAAATAAGCCAGACAAAAAAAACGTACATACTGCTGAACTTCTATTTAAATAAAGTTCAAGAACAGGCAAAACTAATCTATGATGACAGAAGTCAGAGTAATGGTTTCTTCTTGGCAAGGAGGGGCTGGGAAAGGGGCCCAGGGAACTTACACCAGGAGGCGATGGCATGTTCTACATTCTGATCTGGATGTTGGTAACCAGCAGATACACTTAGGACTTGTGTACTGTAAATGATCTCTTAATAAAGTACTATTAGCATTATGTCCTCTGATCCAAAGCCTGGGTGGAGATATTAGATGTTTCCCTTTAGGTGATTGTTTCCTCAGCCAACTTTTCAAATAAGGACACAGTTTAATGTAGAAATCTCTGATATTTTAACCTCCAGTTCTTGTGGGGTCAAGGTCTCATCTCCCTGGGTTATTATAGACAGGAAGTTATCACATGCAATCTCCCAATACAGCAGTAGTGCCTACTCATGTACTTAGTTCAATCTCTTTTCTTTCCTCTTAGCTCAGCTATTCACCCATTAGCATTCTACTTAGATCATAACCAATATATCCAGGTGCTTAGAGCAGGAAGGTTTCCCAAGTCTTCTTGGTTACCATTCTGCAGAACCAAAAGTTGGTAATATAATCTTTATATTAAAAACAAACAAACAAATAACAGCAACATACTGGTAATGGGAAACACAGAACACTCACAATGTGCTAGGCAGTATACCTGATTCCTATAAACAAAAATTTAACTTGTTATGCTAATTTAACAGTATGTTAAATGCTTTACTCATTTAATCTTCACAGAAACTAAGAGGTAGGTACTTTGATCATTCCATTTTACTGCTGAAGGAACTGAAGCAAAGTTTAGATACCTTGTCCAAGGTCACAAAAATAAAACTGGCAAAATTAACATTTGGATCCAGATGATTTGGGTCCAAAGTCCATATTCTGCTTTACTACACTAGAATGACTCTAAAAAAAAAAAAAGAAAGAAACAGAAAAATAACAGAAACCTGTTAAATTGTTAGCAGGGTCACGGAAAAGGAAAGAAATGGTTTTACATTTTAATTTAAAACTTCTGCAGTGCTTGAGTTATTCAACATACTACTTATATAATTAAACATTTTTTGGTAATGTTACAAGTAGCACACTAGTATTGTAGGACTCTGGTTTGTATGTGTGTGTGTGTGTAATTTTTCCAGTTTTATTTATTGTTCAAATAATACTTTACTAATGGGAGACATCACATTAAAATAAGAATTTAACACATTTGACAACAGCTCTCTTTTTTATTTAATTTTTATTGTGATTTGGGTGGAAGTTTTCAAAGCAAATTCCTTTTCCATACAGTAGCTCACATACACTTTGTCTCATGACATTGACTGCAGTTTCTCACAATGTTAACAGCTCCTCTCCCACTTCCTCCCCATAGTTAACCTCTTCCCTGTGTCCTTCCCTTCCACACACTCCTGCCCATGGAGCTATCTCCCTGTGCATACACAGCTCTTCTATTCTCCCATGACTAATATCTCCAATGAGTGTTTCTACCCAATGTAAATGTTCAGCTCATATGCCTGTCTTTTGTTTGGCTGGAAGCCACAGGAGTGGGTTCAATTCCAGAACTGAAAGACATCTAGGAGCCATTATCTTAGGGGTTCCACCAAGCTCTATCAGACCAGCAAACCTGCTCCCTTTTGTTTCTTTTTAAATGATTTTGAGTTTTGTTCCACATTGTTCTCCCACTCTATCTAGAATCTCCTACATAGATCCCCCTCCGACTGTTTGACAATGGTAGCTGGGCACCATCTAGTTCTTCTGGTCTCCTAGTCATCCAGGCTGAGGACTGTATGGTGTACCAGTTCCTTGGACTAATTGTTTCCACATGTCTTTGGTTTTCTTCATTCTTCTTTGCTCTGCATGAGGAAAGACCCATCGATGCATCTAGATGGCTTCTTGTAAGCGTTTTTAAAAAAAAAATTTAATGAAAAAAAAATTAAGGAAAAGAAAAAAAAAAAAAACGAAAGGAAAAGGAACAAAGGGGTGGGGTTTTTTTTTGCAGTGTTCCCTCCCTTCCCTCTCCACCCCTAGTAACCAAAAAAGAAAGTTTCCTTCTGTATATAAACCTTTCCTTGACTTTTTACAATAATAAACTAATACTATATTTATCCTTCTGTGATTGATTTATTTCACTCAGCATAATGTTCTCCAAGTTCATCCATGTTGTGCAGTGTTCTGCAGATTCTAAATTATTCTTCAGTGTTGCATAGTATTCCATTATGTGTATGTACCATAGTTTGGTTATCCATTCTCTGTTAATGGGCACATAGATCGTTTCCATCTTTTTGCTATTGTAAACAGTGCTGTGATGAACATGGGTGTGCATATATCTGCTCTTGTCCTGGCTTTCACTTCTTTAGGATATATACCTAGTACTGGGATTACTGGGTCAAATAGTATTTCTAATTTCAACTTTTTAAGGAATCACCATACTGCTTTCCACAATGGTTGTATCATTTTACAGTCCCATCAGCAGTGTATGAGAGTCCCAATCTCTCTACATCCTCATTAGTATTTGTTATTTTCTGTCTTGTTGAACTTTGCCATTAGTGCTGGGGTGAGATAGTATCTCATTGGTGTTTCATTTGCATCTCTCTGATGGCTAATGATCATGAACATTTCTTCCTGTGTTTGCTGGCCACCTCAATACCCTCTTTGCTAAAGTGTCTACTCACGTCTTCTGCTCATTTTTAAAATTGGATTGCTTGTCTTTTTGAGGTTGAGGTGTTGGAGTTTTCTACAAATTTTAGAGATAAGTCCCTTGTCAGATATGTCATTGCCAAATATTTTTTTCCCAATCTGTAGGTTATCTTTTTACTTCTTTGGACGTGTAATTATCAACAAATAGGAATTTGTTGCTGTCATTTTGTCATTTCATGGTGTTGCTGATTTCTTTGCTCCATATAATTTTCTATGCTGAACTCATTTTGTTTATGAATCATATTATCACTTCCTTCTTTGCTACTGTTTTAGTATTTGCTAAGTATTTGTGTTGGTCCTCTTTTTTATTTTAATGTGAAGGTTTATCATTTTTCTTTGAGGTTACCTTGTGATTTATAATTTTCTTCCCAAGTTGAGAACAGTCCGTTCTATCTTGCAGTTGTCTCGACTTCCCTACCATTTAGAACTTCTGTAACTACATAATTCTTTCCCTCTTTTTGGTTTTGGTTTTCGAACTCCAGATCTTTGTACACTTCATGATAGTAATGGGTTTTGTCTCCTTGAGATGCTCTCTGAAATCTTCTGTTTAGCTCTTTTATCTTGTCATTTCTTCCATTTG
>NW_006921654.1:11279919-11281191 GCF_000298275.1 Orycteropus afer afer
ACAGATCTTGAAACATCCTTTGTATGATGAATGCCATGCCATTCCTCTTCAATATGTCGTTCCTAGCACAGTAGACCATGTGATAGTCTGATTCAAAATGGCCAAAAACAGTCCATTTCAGCTCACCAATGCCTAGGATACCAATCTTAATGAGTTCCATTTCATTTTTGACAACTTCTAATTTTCCTATATTCATACTTCGTACAATCCATGTTCCAATTATTAATGAATGTTTGCAGCTGTCTTTCAATTTCAGTCGTGTCACGTTAGCACATGGAAGTCCTGAAAGATTTACTTTATCCTTATCATTAACACTGGTTCTACTCTGATGAGGCAGCTCTTTCCCAGTCTTATTCTGAGTGCCTTCCGACCCAAGGGGCTCATCTTCCTGCACTGTGTCAGACAATGTTTCCAAGCTATTCATAAAGTTGCCCAGTAACGTATCAGACAGGTTTTCCCTGTCTGAGGTTTTCCCTGGCCAATTTTTGAGAAGTGGATGGCCTCTTCTTTCTTCCTAGTCTGCCTTAGTCTGTAAGCTGTGTTGAAACCTGTGCATCATGTGCAATCCTGCTGGCATCTGAAACATCAGTGGCACAGCCTCAAACCTCATAACAATGTACAAGCCCTACAGGATGACAAACTGACAGACAAATTTGTCTCCCTTAGCTGTTGGAAACCTCTGCGTCCTTCCCTTACCTAATTCCTACCAAGAAATTGCCACTTTGTGATTCCTGGCTGCTCCCTCCTCTTCCTGGCTCTAGGGGGCTGGGGCCTCCCTTGCTTCCTGCCCCGTTACCTGGATATCCTGCCACTCCTGAGGTCCCCAGCTGTTCCTGCTCCCTCCCTTTCCTGGCTCTAGAGGGCTTGGGGCCTAGTCTGGCCTCCCACCCTTTTACCTGGATATCCTGCTGCTCCTGAGGTCCCCAGGCACCCCTGCTCCCTCCCTTTCCTAGCTCTAGGGGGCTTGGGGCCTTTCCTTGCCTCCTGCCCCATTACCTGGATATCCTGCTGCTCCTGAAGTTCCCGGCCTCACGTACGTTATTTCTTTTGATGGTATCCCACATGAACCTTATGCTTCTTCATTTTGTTTTGATCTTTTTTCTGACTGATCCCTTTCCAAAGAAGTATTGAGGTATTTGTCTTCAATCTCACTAATTCTGTCTTCCATTGATTCAATTCTACTCCTTTGCCCATTCAATGTGTTATTAATTTCTGAAAATTTAGTATTAATCTTCTGGCTTTCTATCTATAGATTTTGTATCCTTTCTAATT
>NW_006921654.1:11281861-11283206 GCF_000298275.1 Orycteropus afer afer
TCCAAAATGGCCGCTGCTTGTAAACAATCAAAATGGCTGTGCCCTCAGTCACCTTAAATATCCAAAATGGCCACTGCTCGTAAACATTCAAAATGGCTGCACCCTCCAGACAGCTGAAAGTCCACAGCTCAGGTAGTCTCCCTCCATGCTATTTCCCTTCCTAGTCACAGGTCACCAGCGCAGTAGTCCCTGCAGCCCTTGGTGACCAGGGCTGATCTTTGGGACAATTCTCAGGTTCCAACACCACTTGGAAAAATTCAGGCTGTTGGTGCTGTCAGAGTAGCTGATAGTCTGCAGCTCCGTCCATCTCCATACTCACTATTTTCATTCAGGTTTTTCCACTAGCTGGTGCCTAATCCACTTCTGCATAGTTCCTTTCAAAGCTCAGGGCTCCAGGATTATCTTCTGTATCTCTGTCGATTGGTGCCTCTTTTGCCTGTTGACAAGGGTCTGTGTAGATTGTCTGCCTATTCCACCATCTTATAGGAAGTCCTCTGCTTGCAAGCTTTTAAGATCCCAGTTGCTACTCGCCAAAGTAGAATGTGGAACAATGTTTCTGTGTAGTATGTCATGCCAACTGAGCTTGATATCCCCTGTGACCATGGTCCCGAGCCCACAGGTCTAACTATTCGCTCTTTCTAGGTAACTGGTGGTGACCAAGAAGTGACTACAACCTTGTCCCTTGTCAGCTCCACTATATAACTGGAAATTCTTACAGTGCATACAAATACACTTGTAGAAACATTGTCTGCCAACCCTATACATGGTCATGGGCATACTTCCCCCTGCATAGACATACCTAATTGTTCAGCCTTTGACAACAACTCTTATCAAGCAACTCCCTCTACTGGTCTGGTAATAACCCAACCCCACACTAGAAATCTCAGCTTAGCTACAATTTAATGAAACTTAATCATTGTCATTTAGCCCCAGGGTTACAGGTGAGGACAGACAACTCAGGGATGCCCAAAGTAGCAGGCTGGAAGAGCAAGAGAAAGGGGATAAAAGCCAGGAACCCGGACAGAAGAGCAGTCAGCCCCAGGGATACAAGTGAGGAGAGACAACTCAGGGACGCCCAAAGCAGCAGGCGGGAAGAGCAGGAGAAAGGGGATTAAAAGCCAGCAAGCCAGAGAGAAGAGCAATCAGCCGAAGGGATTAGGTGAGGAGAGGAAACTCAGGCCCGCCCAGAGTAGCAGGCTGGAAGAGCAGGAGAAAGGAGATAAAAGCCAGGAACCCGGACAGAAGAGCAGTCAGCCCCAGGGTTACAGGTGAGGAGAGACAACTCAGGGACGCCCAAAGTAGCAGGCAGGAAGAGCAGGAGAAAGGGGATTAAAAGCCAGGAAGC
>NW_006921654.1:11294399-11297249 GCF_000298275.1 Orycteropus afer afer
GAAAGAGGGGGAGGCCTTCAACAAGATGGATTGACATGGTGGCTACAATGATGGGCTCAAGTATAGCAGGGATTGTGGGGCTGGCGTGGGATTGGGCAGTGTTTGTTCTACTATGCACGGGGTTGCTATGAGTCGGAAATGACTCGACGGCACTTAACAACAACAACAATCATTATCAAATAAATCTTATAAGCAAAGTTTATTGAAGAAATAAAACAAATTGTCCAAACACAAAGTCAGTGTTGTTCCCAGATTTCCGCCCACTTCTGGCCCCCTGCATGTAGATTACTTCTGTGTCTCAAGGACTCACCTAGGAGTGGGTTCTGTTGGAGAAACTGCTCGGTGCATCGTCATTGGCCTTGTAAAATACACCAGATAACCTGACAAAGAACACAATACAGTCACATCAATGTCAATGAGCTGCACAAGGAGTGTCTTAAGGCAGTACTAGTCAGTCATTTTCCATCTCAAATACCTGAGGGATAAGACATAATATCATAAGGTGCAAAGGCTCATGAGTGCAGTGATTCTTAATCCGGGGCAAACAACAGAGTCCCTAGGAATCCAGGTGTGTGGAGATGTATGTGATTTGATAAAGTCCTCACAGGCCATTTTTATTTCCTTGCTAGAGGATCTATCCCCTGTTGAGAATTAGTGCTCCGAGTAGAAAATCAAACACAAGCTCATCAGAATAAAAAAAAAAAAAAATTAAGACTGTAATTCTGGTGAGTATTCTTCAGGTATATCCACAGACATCAATTTGGCATCAGACAATAAACATATGACATGAGTCTTTTTGAGTTCCCAGAAAATAAATTTTAAAAACCCAATTCTCTGGTGGATATTTATACAGAAAATATGATACTCCTAGCTGCTCTCATGATCTCTAGATCTACAACCAGAGAAGAAAAACAGACCAACCTGCTCCACAGAACCTGGCCCCAGAAGTCCTAGGAAAGGGGATATTGGCATCCTGATATGACCCATAGGCAGTGGTCACACGTGCAAACGTTGATAAAGGTGGTGTGACAGAGTTTGGGAGAGCAAAGGGGTTGCTGGAAGCACTGTCTTCTTGGTTCTGAAATTTAAAAATCAACAAACTGAAAAAAACACAACCTGTCTTCAAGTTGAATCACAAAATGAAGACGTGATTATAAAACCAGGTAGCCCAAGGTTGCAGGAAAGAAGGAATGAAATAGAATATTACAGCATATATGGGTACAACAACTTCATTCTTCATACCACAAAAGTCTCAAGGCAGGAGACGAGCTGGCGCAGGCAGGGCTCTAAACAACTCTGATTGCGTTTCACTTTTTGCAGGGAAGTGTCTTTCAGGATCTAAAAAAGGGACAGAACATAGTCAAGAGGAGCAACAGATTTCTCCAGATTCACCTTACTTCTGCAAAGCAGTCAGAAGCAATGAAGATGCAGGAAGTCTGGACAATGGTTAAGTCTGAGGCTTTCAACCTTCTATAGAGGTTCAGATAGAGGAAGATTCATTTCTGATCCTTGAAGAAGCCCCTTCCTTAGCCAAGAAAAGCACACATGCTGACTTTGTGAGGGCATGCTTCTGGCAATAGGATGATTTGTCATTCTTTCTAGTGAATTCTGTCCCCTTCCTTTTCTTCCACCCCAACCCTGGCCCTCATGAGAAATCTCAGTACCATAGTAGTAATATATGTTGTGCTGCATGGAAAACTGATCTGAGTGATACAAGCCAGAGGGAGCAGATTTCACTTTAACAATTTTTTTTTCTCTGTCTTTAAAAATATAAATCCTACCTTCAGGCCTAGAATTGGACTCACTCCTGTGGCTTCAAGCCAAACAACAGACAGGCATATAGAGTGAACATTTACACCAGGTAGGTAACACTCCTAAGAACAATCAGTCACAGGAGAGCAGAAGGGCAGTATTTGCACAGGGAGATAGATCAGGGGGCAGGAATGCATGGGAAAGGACTCAGGGAAAAGGGAGGACAATGGAAGAGAGCCGTTACATTGTGGGGAATTGCAGTCGATGTCATGAAACAAAATGTGTATGAACTTCTGTATGGAAAATGAATTTGCTCTGTTAACTTTCACCCAAATCACAATTAAATACACACACACACACACACACACACACATTTTAAGGCACATGCTGTATTTATGAATCGGTGCCTACATACTGAAGACAAACCTATAAACTAAACTTGCACTGTCTAATACAGTAGTCATTGCCCACATGGGGCTATCTAGCACTTGAAATGTGGCTAGTCCAAACAGAGATATGCTGTAACTGTAAAAGTCACACCAAATATCAAAGACTTAGGAGCTCTGGTGGTGTAGTGCCTAAGGCATTTGACTGTTAAACCAGAAGGCTGGTGGTTCAAACCCACCAGCCACTCTTCAGAAGGAAGACTGGGTAATCTATTTCCCTAGAGATACCACCTTGGAAACCCAAAGGAGAGTCACTGTGAGTCGAATTCAACTTGACAGCAGTGAGTCTGTTTGTTTATTTGTTTGTTTGTTTGTTTTTATTGTGATTTGGGTGAAGATTTACAGAGCAAATTCACTTTCCATACAGCAGTTCACATATACTTTGTCTCAAGTCACTGACCACAGTTTACCACAATGCAACAGCTCCCATTCCACTTCCTCCCCATAGCTACCTCTTCCCAGTGCCCATCCCTCCATACACTCCTGCCCCCTGAGCTGCCTCCCTGTGCATAAGCAGCCCTCATATACCTGTATTTCGCTTGGCTGGAAACCACAGGTGTGGGTTCAATTCCTGACCTGAAGGGCAGCTAGGGGCCATAGTCTCAGTGGTTCCACCAGGCTCTAACAGACCAGCAAATCTGGTCCCCAACTT
>NW_006921654.1:11299269-11300511 GCF_000298275.1 Orycteropus afer afer
AAAAAATCTTCTCTCTTCTGATTTCTTGTGTTGCCATCTAGAGAAGTTGGCTGGAGAAGAGTGAAAAGAACCACATACATGAGGACTTGAATTCAAATATTCTCTCTCCCACAAAACAGCTGCTGGCCTTGGACAAGTCACTTCATCTCTAGATGTCTCAATTTCCTCATCTGTAACGTGGGGATAAAACCACTTATCACAGAGTTGTTTCAAAGATCAAATGAGATCATTGGGTAACAGCCCTCTCTCTGCCTATGGTTAGCTGAATCTGAGCAAAAGAAAAACTAAAAAGCTTTAAAACTCCTTCTGGAGAGATACTCAAGCTTCTGAAGCAAAGAATTTGGATATCTGCCCAAAGGGAAAAAAGGTAAATCTCTCTATGTGCTAAGTGAACAAGGCTATTTGGTTACCTACTTATTATAAATCAAAATCATGCAGGTAATGAGCAGCTTATGAGGGAAGACAGGAAAGCACAGTAAAAAGAACTTTGGAAAGTCAAGAGGTTTGGAATCTAAACTCAGCCCTGCCAGTATCTTTGCCAGTGACCCTGGCCCAGCCACTGAGTCTTTCCGGATCTAATGCTCTTCATATCTAGTAAAACAAGGGGCTGGAGCATCTAAGGTGAGCCTCCAGCACACAGGCATCCTTAGCTCAACTTATGAGAAAAAACAGGGTAAGAAAAATAGTCCACATTTGTAAAATGCCTCTTTCTTCAGAAAATCTAGGAAAGGCAAAAGCAAGCAGAGAGATTCATCTGTTGGAGAAGCATAGTTACTAGCTAGTCCAAATCGCGGCTGACCTTGTCCCCTCTCCCAAAAACTGCTGCCAGCAAGCAGGAGAGACAGTGCGTGAACTACTGGGTACCTCCACATTGACGTTCCGGATCTGCACGTTGATCAGGGAGAACTCCTGCTGCAGAGTCTGAGGCAGTCCCAACTGGTCCGATCTCCTCTCCTCCAGGAGAGTGCTAGGGGGGTCTTCCTTTGAGGCTAAAAGGAGAGAGAAGTGCAATTGTTGGGAAACGTTTTTGACAATGAATAGGAGAGAAGCTCTAGGGTATCTGCATTTTCCCAGCAATTGAAAAAAGTGGAGAGCAGAAAAACACGCAAGCCATTTCGCTTGGATTTAGGGAGACAATGAAAATACATATCCTGACAGTCTATAGACTGCCTGCTGGAAGCATGGCTAGAAGCAAGCACCTACACCTTCAGAGGGTGTTGAGTCTGGGGCCATCCACATAGT
>NW_006921654.1:11300611-11303486 GCF_000298275.1 Orycteropus afer afer
TAATCAAAGACTTAGCACAAAAAAGAAAAAAAAAGAATATAAAATATCTCAGTATATTGGCTATACTCCATAGGATAATGTTTTGGATATACTAGATTAAATAAAATATTATTATAATTTATTTACCTGCTAAACCCACTGCCATCAAGTTGATTCTGACTGATGGCGACCTTATAGGACAGGGCAGAAACGACCCCATGGGGTTTTCAAGGCTATGATCTTTACAGAATCAGACCGCCAAATCTTCATCCTGCAGAGCAGCTGGTGGGTTCAAACTGCTGACCTTTCAGTTAGCAGCTGAATGCTTACCTACTGCGCCACCAGGGCTTTTATTTTTTTAAAATTTACCAGCTACCTCTTATTTTTTTTTTAAATGTGGCTACTAGAAAATTTATAATTACATGTGGCCTGTATGATATTTCTATTGAAGAGCATGGAATTAGACTTTTAAAGATACTGCCTAACCTCATCATTTTTATACCAACAGAAAAATCTATCTTTTTTGTATATTCAAATTAGGCAGTGAAATATCCAGATTCCAAACACAAAATGTCAAATACCACACAATCTGACGAGCATTTCAGAGATCCTTAAGCTACTTGAGAAGTTTTTTGGTTACATATGATGTCCCAACAAGATGGAGCAACCAAGTGTACATGATCCAAACCAAGCAAAGCATGAGCAATATTCAGGCTTAATATTCACAGTTATTCCACATACGACAGTGCTCAGCTGAGACAGCAGATCATCCCCAAGCTCATGTGCTTTTCCTACGGAGATTTTGTCCGATTAGCTCTGGATGAACTGACAGATCAGCCTTCTGAACCTGGAGGGCTGAAGACCAGGTTTAAGGCTGTACAGCCTCCACTCAAGTGCCACTGTCCTTTATCTCCTTCCTGCACAGTCAGCCAGTCTCATTCTAGGATACCACTGCCTCCTCTCATTGAATGGATTTTTAACAATATATTAAAAAAATAAAAATCTTACACATTTTTTTATTACCAAAAAAATGAGTTCAGAACACACCTTGCCTATTATTTTTTCTTCTAATTGCTGTCAAGTCAATTCCAACTCATGGTGACCTGGTATGTGCCAGATAAGAGCTGTGTTCCATACAGTTTCAGTTTTTGGAAGTAGATCACCAAGATTTTTTTTTGAGGTGCCTCTGGGTCGATTTGAACCTCCAACCAACCTTTTAAACCAAAAAAAAAAAAAAAAAACTGCCATCGAGTTGATTCCAACTCACAGCAACCCCTGTCAGGTTTCCGAGGCGGTAAATCTTTACAGAAGTAGATTATCCAGTCTTGCTTCCATGGAGTGGCTGGTGGGTGTGAACCAACAACCTTCTGGCTAGCACTCAGAGATGCCTTAGACACTGGTTAGCAGTAAAGCATGTTAACTGTTTGCACCACCCAGGATTCCACTACTATTTCCAGATCAAAGAAAATAGAACTACAGCGTTCTTAACTGGGAGTTAATGGATAGCTTTAATGAGAACTTTGAACCTTCTGAAAATTACATGCCAAATTTTGGCAGAATCTGTCTGACCGTCCATAGTTTTCATTAGACTTAGACTTTCAAAGGGATCCATAACCCAAGAAAGGTTAAGAACTACCACTCTAATGTTTTCTACACAAGGTGTATGGTAGGCGCAAGACTTATACTTCTAACGCTGCAGTGGGTTAAGAGTAGATGACTTCCCAATCTCTTCTATCAGAGTTTTCATTCAACCTTACTACTCAAATTAGATGACGATGACCAAAGCAGAGCTCTTCTGGTACACATCGTGGAAAATTTGTGAACAAAATCCTCACCTTTAGCAGTTTTGCTTTCATTGTGGATGTGATGGTGGTGGGGTTAATAAACTGAAAGGAAGGGGCCGCGTTGTTTGGGTACTGTGCAGGGAACTTCACCAACATTTTGACACGATGGTTGCTACAGTGCACAGACACTGTGCAACTTCTATCTGCCGCATCCATCTGCAAGACAGAAGTGCAAATGGGTATAAATAAGCTGAGTGCTCCATGTTTCAGGCATTAGGGTAAACAGAGGGAATACTGTATTTTTTCACAAATAACATACCCATGTAAATAATGAGCCGGCACATAAAACATGCAGAAATTCTGAAATTAAGTAAAAACCTCTAGCATTATGCATGCATTATTTGTGTAAAAATGTAGTATACAAAGGTATACAAAAGTATACAAATTTGGAAGATTTGAAAAATAATTCCTTTTCAAAATTATTTTTTAATTTTAGTACCTATGTCTTTAGTTCAAAGAATTTTGACTTTGGGAATGTAAATCAATGTCACTAAATTGTACATTTGGGAACAGCTGAATTCATGTATGTTTTGCTCTATATATTCTCAACAACAAAATAAAAATAAATCAATACATAAAATTTTTTAAAAGTATTTTGACTTTGAAAAGTTTCACCCCAAAACTGCAAGGTAGAGTAAAAACTTTATTTTGAGATGAAAAAATAACGCAAAAAGAAGTTAAATAATCTGACTCAAATTAAAAAGTGCTCCTGGGCCAATCTGTAGAGACAGAAAGTGGAGCAGCGGCCTCCAGAGAAAGGGGAAAGGAGAAAGGTGAGTGATTACTAGTGGTCCAGGGTCTGTTGGGTGATGAAAACGTTGTGGAATTAGTGTGATGGTTGCACAACTTTGTGAATATACAAGAATCAGCGAATTGTACACTTTAAAAGGATGAATCTTATGATATGTGAATTATATTTCAATTTGAAAAAAACTACTACTGGGGAAAGGAATCAAGATCTTCTCCTTAAGAAGTCAAACTATCCCTATTTGCTGATGATATGATCCTATACCTAGAAAACCCAAGAGATTCAATCAAAAAACTACTGGAAC
>NW_006921654.1:11307776-11320866 GCF_000298275.1 Orycteropus afer afer
GATTGCCCAACCTTCCTTCCGAGGAGTGGCTGGTGGGTTTGAACCGCCAGCCTTCTGGTTAGCAGTCAAGTGCTTTAGCCACTCTGCTACCAGAGCTAGTCTCTCCATTTTACCTGTGACCATAATTGAGTCATCACAAACACTGCAGCAGAATGAGTGAGAGTGTGTGTAACCACAATGAAGACCATTTCTATTGTCTACAGAAACCCCTTGGGAATGAAGGAAGGAGAAGAAAGGAAGTAGGATTTTTACCCCTCAAAGAAGATTACAATGATGTTTTTTATTTTCTCCTTTGAAAAATTACAAACTAGAAATAGAAGACAACTTCCTGAACCTGATGAAGTCTATTTACAAAAATCTATAATGAACAGCATACTTTCCCTTTGTGACTGAAAACAAGATAAGGACACTGTTTGACTGCTGTGATTCGATACTATACTGAAGGTCCCCGACAATTAGTAAGACAAGGAAAGAATTAATGAAGTGTGTATAAAAGCTAGAAAGGAAGAAATAAAACTGTCATCATGACTAGGTACTCAGAATATTCAAAATAATTTAAAGATAAATATCAGATCTAACAGTTCAACAAGTTACTAGATACAAAATCAATATACAAAAATCAACTGTATTTTTAAAAACTCAATTGCATTTCCATATGCCATCAACAAAGAGAAAATAAATTTTTTTTAAAAATAGGATTTTTAATACCTCAAAAAACAACAACAACAACAACAACTCTCCCAGAAATAAAACTATTAAGATGGGCAAAATTTCTATGGAGAAAATTATACAATTTAATTGAAAGATATTCAATATGCATATATAGAGAGAATAGAACATGTTAATAGAGTTGAAGTCTCAATATTATAAAGATGATATTTTCTCCAAATTCAATACAAATTCAATCTCTCTCCAATCAAAATCCCAACCAGATTCTTTACAGAACCTACAAGTTGATTTAAAGACTTACGTAGAAATCCAAAACAATTCCTGATGAACTTCTGGGTAAGAGGGCTTGTCCTACCAATTATCAAGAATTATTTTAAGCCTTTCTAGGAATACTGTGGAATTTACAGTCCTCACCTGAAGTTCCCTACTATCTCCCAAGTTAGGAAAAAAATAAATAGGGCAATATTTCTGCTATATCTTCCTTATCTTATAGGTTTTCCTCTGACTTGAGTTTTATATGTCCTTTTCATTTAAAATATTCCTTCAGACTTCCCAAGATTCTTATTCTTTCTCCATGTTGAATTACCTTATAAGCATCTGCTCTTTGAGTTTACTATCCAATACTTTGTCTCCTCCACCACGACTCCCCTAGAACCAAGGATATTAGAATTCTAGGGTCTGATGTTGCCTCAATCACTGCCCCATCTATGAAATGCATATGCATAGAGCAGTGCCTCACCTAAAACATCAGTTAGACAATTTACCTTCTTCTTCCCCATGACTTGAGTTATGCTGGTGATCTGTATCTTGAGTGTGAAGGGTCTTCTCTGGTTCCGGTAGAAGAGAAATGCTGTCAATGAACTCATCAACACCATCTAATATGTCATTCGCACAAAGCTGAAATGAAGGACAGAAGATCTAGGTCTGTGGAAGTCAGTGGAAATGATCATCATGTTTAGTTACAGAGTTGGTTTCAAAATGAGAATCACAAAGGATAGAGATGTGTCAGCCAAAAACTGGTACCAATCAAAATAGGTTTACTCATCACTGACTCTACCTAGTTAAATACAGAATAAATCACACTCTATTTATTACTCTGTCCTAGGAACTTTCATCATGTCCATACAAGCCTCAGAAAACATTCCTTTAAATTCCAAGACTTGATGGAGTTATACAACTGTTATAACCTCAAACTGTTTGGAGCAAATGGCTCTTTCTGGAGAAAATATATTTAAAAGACAATAAAGTAGTAACACTTGGCCAAAAATGCTCAAGAGTGACTTTACATTTAGCAATGTTGCAAATTTTACCCAGTACTTTTTATCTATTCTGTGCAAAAAACTCTGTTTGACTCATAGCAACCCCTCCTTGGGTTTCCGAGGCAGTATCACTATTGAAGTAGATTGCCCTGTCTTTCTTAAGCAGTATGGAAAGCACTGGAGATGCAGAAGAGGGGCAATAACAAGTGAGACTGGTTTTCGCCTTCATGGAATTCAGCAACTGAATAAAGAGAAGACAGAACTCCATGAAGAATAAGGGCCATAAAAGCAGTCCACATAAGGTACCACTATGGTTCTTATAAGAAAAAGATATCACTTATGAGGAACAAAACAGAAATGGCTTCATAGAAGAGGTGCCACTGATAGGCATGGAGAGCTGTGAATGTTTATCAAGTATGAGAATAGGTCTCCTACCCACTTAGAAGAAGAAAAAGAAATGAAACCCATAGGCCATTTGCTCAGTATGCTACCCCCACTATCATACACCACAGAAAAATAAAGAACATTCAAAGCCTTTCTGTTCTTAAAGTGGTAAAGTTGCCTGTTAAAGATCTCAAAGACTCCATATGACAGACGCCACTCAGCGAAAGAATGTATTGTCTTTCATGCAGCCTCTAACATCCACAAATACCAAATTATCAGCTTGGTGTTTTTTGTTTGTTTGTTTTTTTTTAATTTTTCTACCATATTCAGTTACATTCCTTCACAACACCATGAAATACATACCCTCTGCATCTGGGAATCCACCCGCCACATTCTCAACGTCTGATCACGGGACCATGTGACTAGTTGGTAGTCCTTTGACCCTAGGAATCACCAAATGAAAATCCTGGAAATTTTTCTGGATGCAAAATCAATTTTAATACAACTCATAATGGAGTGAGATTCACTTATTCTTTCAATCAGCAACATTTGAGCATCTCCTATGTGCCAGGCACTATTTTAGGCACTAGGACTACAGAACGGATAACAGTCTGTCTTTATAGACCTTACATTTCAATGGCAGAAACAGAAAAATACATACATACATAATATAATGCCAGATAATGATCGTGTTATTAATAATAACCCAGGATGAGAGAACAGAGACATATAGGGGAGCTATTTTTAGATAGAACTCCCTGAGGAACTCACATTTGAACAGAAACTGTAATGAAGTGAAATAATAACTAGCAAATTAGCAGGTAAAGAGTGATGCTGGGATTTAATATCACACTAATATCTCCCCTCTACAAATGCTCTTTCTTTCACGGGCTCTTGAGGAGCTGGGGATAAGTATTATGTTTTGCAAAATGAATTGTTTTAAATGCATCATGTATCTTACTGTTTAAAATAATTTTTGGGTAAATAGATGCATCTCTTTATAAGGTGAATACTCACTCTCTAATGTTCTTAATTAACTAACATATATTTTCACACACCAGGTTTAGTCAAAAAGAAATTCTGAAAAGGCTTGAGGTGCTTTATGAAAGATCAGGGTAATTATGTTGTAATCTAGAACTTTCACAGCCATCTTAGGAAAGCAAAGAATTTAGAAATCATTTCATCTAATTCTCTTATTTGATGGATGGGAAAACCAAGGCAACAAAGAAAATGGCTTGTCCAAGGTAACAGGGTGTGATGGTTAATTCTGCCTGTCAACTTGGCTAGGCTACAGCTCCTAGCAGTGTGGCCAAGCACTAGTCTAGTTGTTGGTCCACAATGTAATGTAATCAATCAGTTGCAAAGGGAGTTTGATCACAGTGTGCACGCCCTCCAACCTATCAACAGGTATTTTGGCAGAACTCCCCCTCCCTCTGCACTCCTTCCACTGCATGATATGTAGATCTTGGGATGTAAGCTTGCAGCACTCTCTAGCTTGGCCCCTGCCCAACAAATTTTGGACTTGCTAGCCCCGAACTGCACAAGCTACTTCCTTGAAGAAAATCAGTCTCTCTCAATATAGCTATAGAAATACATAGGGCTTCCAAGGCTGCAAATCTCTACAGAAAAAGACTGCCATATCATTCTCCCATGGATCCACTGGTGGGTTCAAACAGCCAATCTTTCAGTTAGCAACCAAGCGCTTAACCACTGCACTACCAGAGCTCCTAGAGATATAAATATATTTCACAAGCCCTGTTTCTCTAGAAAATCCTAAGACAAAGGGCATTAGTGGCAAAACAGCAGACAGTTCTCTATTCACTGTCTCAGCTCCTTCTCCATGTCATTACCTTCAACCAAGCCTGCAATGACAATGCTCCACAGTATCCCTGTGCACTCCTCACAGTAAGGCAGCAATCACTCAGAACCACTGTCTGCTGTAAGTTCCACCATCTAGCCTCATGCCAACATCAAAATTTTGACAGTGTATCTGGCCAATGTTCCTGACTCCGCCATTGAGGAAGGGGTACCTAATTCCTCTCTGAAGTCAATACCCCTCCCTATGCCTTTGACTCTATTCCCGCAGTAGGTCCTCTGCCAATCAGTCTATTCTACTCCTTGCCTTTGAAGGCAACTTCATTCACAAAACTGCTATCACCATCTATGCTACCTTATGATCTGGCCTGTGTCCTCAATCCACTTTCACAATTTCCATCTTAATCAATACAGGGTTTTCTATTTGTTAAGTGCTTTTTCTCTTAATCTGCATTTTGATCCTTCAGCAACACCTGAAACAATGACTACCCTTTCCTTCATGAAACATCGTCGTCCCCTGGCCACAACACCCTGGTTCTCTTCCTATCTCTCTGGGAATTCCTTCACCCCCAGTGAAAATTACAATCAAAGGTTGAGGTGGTCCAGGAAAAAGTGACTGAGAAAACATGGCAATAAAAGTCCACCAGAGCAACAACATTAGGTTGTGAGAAAAATAAAACACAGGAATGCATGCATGATAGTCACATTTATAAAGACTCAAAAACAAGCAAAATGAAACTATTTCTAGGAATAAATAAGTGGGTGCTAAAACTGTAAAGACAAAAAGAAAGGAAATTACTCTCATAAGCTAGGACAGTGTTTAACTCTGAAAAGAAGAGGATGGTGACTGGGAAGCTTCTGAGGTTCACAGAGTTTCATTTTATAATTACTTATTAAATTGTACACATTTTAAGGAATTTTCTAGATACATGATTGCAGTGTAGTAAATTACTTAGTGTGGCTTTTCTACCCATAAGTCTTTGTAAACTCCAAGGTGGGATTTGCTATGAGCAACTAAGGAGCTCCTGATTGCTGAAGTTGTCCACCTGGAGTAGTTTTGTTGGGCGTGGCACAAAAACAATGTTCTGGGATGTTCCCACTCTCTCTTAGGTGTTTAGGATTCTGATGTTATGATTGGTTGGTTTGGCCACTCTGCTGGGCTCAAAAAGAGACCTCCTAGAGGCAGAACTCTCTCTCTGACTGCTGGTTGAGGAAGACGTGCTGCTGAAAGAGACACGCGCTCCTAAAAGAGACACGTGCTGCTGGGAAAGAGACGTAAGAGACACGCATTGCTAAGTAAGACACCGAGGGACATACACTGCTGGGGGAGAGACTGTGAGAGACTTGGCTGAGAGATGGCGGGCTGGGAGAAAGATTGAGCATTTTTCCTGAACTTGAATTGTAGCCTGGTGCTTCCCTAATAAACCCCGTAATCTGTGAGTTCTGTGTGGCCACTGCAGCGAATTATCGAACCCAGGAGAGAGGTGGTGGGTGCTCTGGGAGGAACGGTTGAAGAAAAGGGTTGGAGGGAGGCAGCATGTCTGGCCTCGCAGGAATAGGCCTTGGGCTATTGATGGTGATTCTGTCTTCCTCTTGTGGGATTAGAGGAAGTCAGAACATGTGGCCTCCTTGTCCTTTCTGCAATGATACATTCTGTAATTTAAAAAAGACAGCCTGGAACCTATACTCAAAATTTCACTACTGGCCTGAGAACTTCTCTCACTCACCTTCCTTCTGTTTCCTCCACTGGAACTCCAGGACCACATCATCATGCCCCACAAAGGTATGGACCGGGGTATTCAAGTCAAAGACATTCCAAAGGAGAAGGCTATTTTCTCTCCGCAGCTGGGGAACCATCACAGTCACTAACCCATTACTGAAAGGCTAAGGACAAGAAAAGGGAAAACACATGATTATTCCAGGTAGAATCTGCTGAGTCTTGAGTTACCAAAGCTGGAATTCTTCTCTAACTTAGAGGATGGTAGGCCCCAACCTATTGTGGGAAATTTTTCTTTTTTTAAAAATTTTTTTAAAAATATATTTTATTGAAATATAATTTATGTACAGTGAAATACACAACACTAAAGTGACATGGGTCAATGCATTTTTTTTTTTGCAGTGTTCCTTCCCCTCCCCTCCCCTCCCGTCCCCTCCCTGGCAACCAACAAAGAAAGTTTCCCTCCATATATAAACCTTTCCTTGACCCTGCACCCTCCACAACGAACTAATACTATATTTGTCCTTCTGTGATTGACTTATTTCACTCAGCATAATGTCCTCCAAGTTCATCCATGTTATGTGGTGTTTTGCAGACTCTACATTATTTTTTAATGCTGCACAGCATTTCATTATGTGTATATACCATAGTTTGGTCAACCACTCTTCTGCTGATGGGCATGTAGGTTGTTTCCATCTTTTTGCCATTGTAAATAGTGCTGCGATGAATGTGGGTATGCATCTATTTGTTCTTGTCCTGGTTCTCACCTCTGTAGGATATATATCTAGTAACAGGATTGCTGGGTCCAATGGTATCTCCAATTCCAGCTTTCTAAGGAATCGCCATATTGCTTTCCACAGTGGTTGTATCGCTTCACAATCTCACCAACAGTGTATGAGAGTCCCGATCTCTCCACATCCCCACCAGCATTTGTTATTTTCTGTCTTGTTGAACCTTGCCATCAGTGCTGGGGTGAGACGGTATCTCATCGTTGTTTTGATTTGCATCTCTCAGATGGCCAATGATTGTGAACATCTCTTCATGTATTAGCTGGCCACCTAAATATCCTCCTTGGTGAAGTGTTTATTCATGTCTTCTGCCCATTTTTCATTTGGATTGTTAATTCCTTTGGAGTTGAGGCACTGGAGTTTTCTATAAATCTTAGAGATAAGTCCCTTGTCAGATATGTAATTATCAGCAAATATGAATTTGTTGCTCTCATTTTTGTTATGTGCTTTTTCGTGGTGTCGATTTCTTTGTTCCATATAATTTTCTATGCTGAGCTCATTTTATGAATTGCATTATCAGTTCCTTTGTTGCTATTGTTTTAGTATTTGCTAAATATTTGTGCTGGTCCTCTTTTTGATTTTGATGTGAAGGTTTATCATTTTTCTTTGAGGTTACCTGGTGATTTATAGTTTTTCTAAGTACCATGAGCTGACCATCACATCTATCTTTCTCTTTGTTTTTGGAAAGGACCACAGCAAGTAAAAAGTAAGACAAAGCCAAAAGCTTGGAGAACTTTGAGCTGACCATCACATCTATCTTTCTCTTTGTTTTTGGAAAGGACCACAGCAAGTAAAAAGTAAGACAAAGCCAAAAGCTTGGAGAACTTTTTGCACCCTAAAATATGCAAATAGTTTTGGCCATATGCATTAGAACACACTGTTTCCCTTTGCAGCTATTCCCCATGACTTCTCTCTCAAGAGTTAAGCAGTGCTTTCCCAGAAGGAGCATTCACGCTTGACTGGGGAAAACCTTGTGGCAGCACACTTAGTGCTTACCATGTGCAATGCACCAGAAAACCACATAGAATATCACCTTCCTACTACCTCAAATACTCCTTCCCACTACCTCAAATAGTACAGCTTGTCAAAGGAAAACCTTATCATTGCAGGACTGACATGCTTTGTTTATCAACATTCAACCTGCTGGGAAGCTAGGGGTTCATTTGGTTTATAATTAGATTCAGTTCTTTAATAGTCACAGACACTCAGAGCACAATTAGCTTCACCTCCCCACCTGGCAGCACTCCTGAACTTTCCTGTTTGTTTTTTAAAGCAAACATATTAATCCAGAGAAGTATTTCAAATCATAAGAGCAAGGTCAGATTTCTTGGCAAGTGCTCCCAGATGCAAAAACAACATAATACCCAATTATATGCTATGCTCCACAATGCCCCAGGTGACAGCCTCAAGGATAAAGGTAGCTTTGTTCATGCCCGGGCTCACTTCCATGTTAACATTAAAGGAAATATATTATCTGTGATAAGCAGCTATGAATATAGCAATGGAGAAATTGTTGGAAGTTTGATAATAGTCTACCCCCTATGTTTGTAGCATTTTATGGCTTAGAAACCATTTTCATGCATATGATTTCAAAAGAAAAGCATATTGTGAATGTACCAAATGCGAATGAACTGTACCTGGTAGAGTGGTTAAAATGGTGAACTTGGTATTATGTGACTTTTACCACAATCAAAAAAGAAAGTCACAGTATAAATTACCGTTCATACTCTGCAGCAGAGGAAACTGCTGCTGAAAAATAGTAAGTGGCTTGCCCAAGGCCACAAAAATATTAAATGGTGGAGCCAGGCCCAAATCCCAGGTCTTCTGAATCTAAAGCCAGAGTTCTTTCCATCAGAGTCCAATGGTTTTAGCCTCTCAACTCTGATGCCATCTCCCCCAGCTCCCCTTCCATCGTGAGAGTCTTACACTGCCTGGCTTCTGTCCAGCTGTGGTCAGAAATTCTAATATGGAGAGCTAAGCGACATTCCAAAGGTAACTTTCTAAACAGGTAACAATTTTAAGCCACCTTTATCACCTCTGCCCGTTCTAAACCAAGACAGAAAGAGAAAACTGCCTCACAAAAGGAGAAAGAGAAGATAGATGTCCCTTGGTCCCTTGAATGTGCAACACTAAGATGAAACTTCCCAGCAAAAGGTAGGGTGTGTCACTCACAGTGTATCTGGCCTTCCAGACAGGCACCTGGCAAGGGAGGATATTGAGGTATTTCCGAGGCTGGCGGTAATCCCAGAACTAGACATAAAAAAAAAAAAAAAAAAAAAAGCAGAATAATTTCTGAAACAATGCTATCAAAAAACACAACTTTTGAAATAAATATACTCTTTAAACTCATTGCTTTTATATTTTAATTTTTATTGTAGTGAAATATAACAAAAATTTGCCATTTTAACCATTTTTAAGTGTTCAATTCACTGACATTACCTTCACCATGTTGTGCAACCATTATCACCAATTCCAGAAGTTTTTCATTGCCCCCAAAAAAACTCAGCATCCTTTAAGGTCAAATAGTGAATGATCCCACTTATATAAATGTCTACAACAGGTGCATTCTTAGAGACAGAAGGTGGACTGAAGGTCACCAGGGGCATGGAGGAAAGGAGAGCTATTGCTCAATGGCTATAGTGCAGTATGTCTGAGGTAATGAAAAAGTTTTAGAAAGAGGTAGCAGTGATGGTTGCACAGAGTTGCACACACACACACAAATACACATAGAAACCAAAGATTACTAGTGATTACCAGGGGTAGGAGGGAGGTGGAAAGGGGATGCTTTTGTTTGCGGGGCATTGTGTTTATGCTAATGGTGGTGGAGTATTTTGGAAAAGGACAGCAATAATGGTGGCAGAACATGAAAAAATGTCATTAAGGTCCCTAAGGTGTAAATGAGAAGGTTGTGATGTTGGTGAATGTCTTCTGCATGTTTTCACCATAATAAAACTAAAAAACAGAAAATGTTAAACATACACATACTGTATGACCCAGCCTAAAAAATGAAAACTTCTGTTCATAAAAAAACCTATACATAAATGTCTTAGCAGCCCTATTCATAATCACCAAAACCTAGAAACAGTCCAAATGTCCTTCAATAGGTGAACAGATAATAAATTGTGACTTAGCCATACAATGAAATATTTACCCAAGGAGCCCTGGTTTCTCAGTGCTTAAGCACTTGGCTGCTAACTCAAAGATCTGTGGTTTGAACCCACCAGTGGCACCAGCGGGAGAAAGATGTGGCAGTCTGCTACCAAAAAGATTATAGCCACAGAAACCCTATGAGGCAGTTCTACCCTGTTCTATAGGATCCCTCAGTGTCTAAGGTATTTGACTGCTAACCAGAAGGCTGGTGGTTCAAACCCACCAGCCGCTCCTCGGAAGGAAGATTGGGCAATCTACTTCTATAGAGATACTGCCCTAGAAACCCAAGGAGGGGTCTCTATGAATTGGATCTGACTTGGCAGCAGTAAGTTTTGAGTTGGAATTAGCTCATCAGTAGCTGTTAATAAAATTTACAAACTATAGATTTTTGAAACATCTTGGATGAATCTTAAAGGCATTATGCTAAGTGAAAGAAGCCTGTCACCAAAGGTTACATATTACATGGTTCCAACTGCATGACATTCTCAAGAAGACAAAACTACAGTGATGGAGAACAGATCAGTGATTGCCAGAAATTAAAGGCAGAGAAAGGGACAGAACAAAGAAGTTTACTGGGGTGATGGAACAGTTTTGTATCCCAGATGCAGTGGGAGTTATACAAAATAACACATGGGTTAAATTTCATAAAACTGTACACCCTCCCCCAAAAAAGTCAATTTTATAGTATGGTAAATTTTTTAAAAAAATTTTTTATTGTGATTTGGGTGAAAATTTACAGAGCAATTCACTTTCCATACAGCAGTTCACATACACTTTGTCTCATGACATTGACCACAATTTACCACAATGCAACAGCTCTCCTCCCACTTCCTCCCTGTGCCCACCCTCCATGCACTCCTGCCCCCTGAGCTATCTCCCTGTGCATAAGCAGCCCTTCTCTCCCATGATTGTTCTCTCCAAGGAGTGTATCTACCTCAGGTAAATGTTCGACTCATACGCCTCTCTTTAGTTTGGCTGGAATCCACAGATGTGGGTTCAATTCCAGACCTGAAGAGCATCTAGGGGCCATAGTCTCAGTGGTTCCCCCAGGCTCTGTTGGACCAGCAAACCTAGTCCCCCTCCTTTTTTTTCTCCAAATGATTTTGAGTTTTGTTCCACATTGTCCTCTCTCTCTATCAAGGATCTCCTACATAGATCCCTTTCCAAGTGGATGACAGTGCTAGCCGGGCACCATCTAGTTCTTCTGGTCTCATAGTCATATAGGCTGCAGATCGGATGGTGGACCAGTTGCTAGGACTAATTGTTTCCATGAATTTTGGTTTTCTTCATTCATCTTTGTTCTGGACAAGGAGAGACCCATTGTTGTATCTAGATGGCAGCTTGCTAGCTTTCAAGATCCCAGTCACTACTCGCCAAAGTAGGAGGCAGAACATGGTTTTGTATAGTATGTTATGCCAATTGAGCTTGATGTCCCCTGCGATTATAGTCCCGAGCCCACAGGTTCCACTACTTGGTCCCTCTGGGTAGCTGGCTGTGACCAAGCAGTGACTACAACCTTGCCCCCTGTCAGCTCTATTATATACCTGGGAATTCTGATCATTCACATAAACTTATAGGGCCACTGTCTGTTAAATTCATAAAACTGTACACCCTCCCCCAAAAAAGTCGATTTTATAGTATAGTAATTTTTTAAAAAAAGAGAAGAAAAAACTTACAATCCCAAGTGTTGGAAAGAATATACGGCAATCAGAACTCTCAATCATTGTTTTGTTGTTGTTAGGTACCGTCAAGTCAGTTCTGACACATATCATTCCTATGTACAACAGAACAAAACACCTCCTGGTCCTGCACAAGCCTCACAATTCTTGCTATACCTGAACCATTGTTGTAGCCACTGTGTCAATCTACCTCACTGAGGGTCTTCCCCTTTTTCACTGACCTTCCATTTTATCAAGCATGATATCCTTCTCCAGGGAATAGTCCCTTCTGACATGACCAAAGTAGATGAGGCGAAGTCTGGCCATTCTCACTCCCAAGGAGCATTCCAGCTGCAATTCTTCCACAGATTTATTAGTTCTTCTGGCAGTCCATGGTTCAGTATTCTTCACCAACACCACAACTCAAAATCATCAACTCTTCTTCAGTCTTCCCTATGCACTGTCCAGCTTTCACATGCACATGAAGCGATCTATAAGACCAAGCCTAGGTAAAATGCACCTTAGTCTTCAAAGAAAACATTTGCTATTCAACACTTTAAAGAGGAATTTTGCAGCAGATCTGTCCAGTGCGATACATTATCTGATGTCTGGACTGCTGCTTCCATTGGTGTCTATTGTGGAACCAAGAAACATGAAATCTTTGACAACTTCAATCTTTTCTCCATTTATCATGATGCTGCTTACTGGTCTAGTTGTGAGAATTTTCATTTTCTTTATGTGGAGATGTAATCCATATTGCAGAGTGTAGTCTTTCATCTTCATTAGTAAGTGCTTCAAGTTAACCGCACTTTCAGCAAGCCAAGTTGTTGTTGTCTGCATATCACAGGTTGTTACTGAGTCTTCCTCCAATCTTGATGCCATGTTTTTCTTCATATAGTCCAGTTTCTCAGATTATTTGCTCAGCATACAGATGGAATAAGTATGGTAAAAGGATACAACCCTGATGCATACCATTCCTGATTTTAAACCATGCAGTATCCCCTTGTTCTGTTTGAATGACAGCCTCCTGGTCTATGTACAGGTTTCTCATGAGTACAATTAAGTGTTCTGGAATTCCCATTCTTCTCAATGTTATCCATAATTTGCTATGATCCACGCAATTGAATGCTTTTGCATAGTCAATAAACACAAGTAAACATCTTTCTGGTATTCTTTGCTTTGAATCAAGATCCATCTGACATCAGCAGTGATATCCCTTGTTCCACATCCTCTTCTGAATCCAGCTTGCATTCCTGGAAGTTCTTTGTCAATATACTGCTGCAATTGTTTGTGAGCCATGGGATTCAGGTAAGGGGAGGGAGACAGGCCCCATCCCAAGAGGCAGGAAGGGGAGAAAAGCCAGAGACCACAAAGTCATGGAATCCAGGTAAGGGGAGGGCAGAAAGGTTTCAAACAGCTAAAGGGGACAAACTTGTCTTTCAGTTTGTCATACTGTGGTGGCCTGTGTGTTGCTGTGAGGATTGAGGCTACAGCACCAGTGTTTCAAACACCAGTAGGGTTGCACATTGTGCACAGGTTTAAACACAGCTTACAAACTGAGACAGATTAGGAAGAAGGAAGAGGCCATCCACTTCTCAAAGAATTGGCCAGGGAAAACCTTATGAATAGCAGAGAAACACTGTCTGATAC
>NW_006921654.1:11322091-11338326 GCF_000298275.1 Orycteropus afer afer
ATGAAACGTGCAAAGACCTGGAGTTAGAAAACCAAAAAGGAATAACACACTTGGCATTTCTCAAGCTGAAAGAACTGAGGAAAAAATTTAAGCCTTGAGTTGCAATACTAAAAGATTCTATGGGCAATATATTGAATGATGCAAGAAGCACCAAAAGAAGATAGAAGATACACAGAGTCATTGTACCAAAAAGACCTGGTCGATCTTCATCCATTTCAGGAGGTGGCATATGATCAAGGCCTAATGGTATTGAAGGAAGACGATGAAGCTGCACTGAAGGAATTAGTGAAGAACAAGGCTCCAGGAATTGACAGAATACCCATTTAGATATTTCAACAAATGGATGCCACGCTGGAAGCATTAACTCGATTATGCCAAGAAATTTAGAAGACAGCTACTTGGCCAACTGACTGGAAAAGATCTATATTTATACCCATTCCAAAGAAAGGTGACCACATAGAATGTGGAAATTATTGAGCAATAGCATTAATATTGCATGCAAGTAAAATTTTACTGAAGATAATTCAAAAATGCTTGCAGTATATTATATTGACAGAGAACTTCCAGAAATGTAAGCTGGATTCAGAAGAGGACATGGAAAAAGGGATATCATGGTTGCTGTCAGATGGATCTTGGCTCAAAGCAAAGAATACCAGAAAGATGTTTACTTTTATTTTATTGACTATGCAAAAGCATTCGATTGTGTGGATCATAACAAATTACGGGTAACACTGAGAAGAATGGCAATTCCAGAACACTTAATTCTACTCACGAGGATCCTGTACATAGACCAGGAAACTGTCATTTGAACAGAACAAAGAGACACTGCATGGTTTAAAATCAAGAAGGGAGTGCATCAGGGTTGTATCCTTTCACCATATTTATTCAATCTGTATGTTGAGCAAATATCAGAGAAGCTGGACTATATGAAGAATGTGTCATCAGGATTGGAAGAAGAATCATTCACAGCCTGCAATACACTGATGACTCCACTTTGCTTGCAAAAAGTGAGGATGACTTGAAGCACTTACTGATGAAGAATGAAGAATACAGTCAGCGGTATGGATTACATCTCAATATAAAGAAAACAAAAATCCTCACCACTAGATCTATAAAGCAGCATCATGATGAATGAAGAAAAGATTGAAATTGTCAAAGACTTCACGTTGCTTGGTTCACAATCAACGCCAATGGAAGCAGCAGCTAGGACATCAGATGATGTATAGCACTGGGCAAATTGGCTACAAAGGACCTCTTTCAAGTACTGAAGAGCAAAGATGCCTCCTTGAGGACTAAGGTGCGCCTGGTACAAGCCATGGTATTTTCAATTGCCTTATAGGCATGTGAGAGCTGGACAATAAATAAGGAGGACTGAAGAAGGGTTGATGCTTTTGAGTTGTGGTGCTGGCAAAGAATGCTGAAAGTGCCATGGAATGCTAAAAGAACAAATCTATCTGTCATGGAGGAAGTGCAGCCAAGATGCTCCGTAGAGGCGAGAATGGCCAGACTTCATCTCACCTACTTTGGTCATGTTGTCAGAAGGGACCATTCCCTGGAAAAAGGATGTCATGCTTGGTAAGGTGGAGGGTTGACAAAGGAGGGGAAGGCCCTAAATGAGATGGATTGACACAGTGGCTGTGGCAATGGACTCAAGTATAACAAGTATCGTGGAGCTGGCATGGGACCGGACAGTGTTTCATTCTGCTGTTCATAGGGTTGCTATGAGTCGGAGACAACTCAACGGCATCTAACAACAACAACAACTGTTTTTTTAATTATGTTCAGCAAGATTTTATTTGCATGTGATATTAATGATGTTGTTTGATAATTTCCATATTCTGTGGAATCACCTGTCTTTGGAATGGATACAAATATGGGTCTCTTCCAGTCAGTTGGCCAGGTAGCTGTGTCTCAAATTTCTTGGCACAGATGAGTGAGTGGCTCCAGCGCAGCATCTGTTTGTTGAAACATCTCAATGAGTATTCTGTCAACTCCTGGAACCTTGTTTTTTGCCAATTCCTTCAACGCAGCTTCGACTTCTTCCTTCACTACCATTGGTTCTTGATCATATGCCACCTCCAGAAATAGATGAACATCTACCAATTCTTTTTGGTTCAGTGACTCTGTGTATTCCTTCCATCTTCTCTTTTTGTTTCCTGGATCATTCAATAAATTGCCCATAGAATCTTTCAATATTGCAACTCAAGCTTTGAATTTTTTCTTCAGTTCTTTCAGGTTGAGAAATGCTGAACGTGTTCTTCCCATTTGGTTTTCTAACTCTAGGTCTTTGCACATTTCATTATAATAGACTTTGTCTTCTCAAGCTGCTCTTTGAAATCTTCTGTTCAACTCTTTTATTCTGTCGATTCTTCCACCTGCTTTAGCTACTCTCCATCAAAGGGCAAGTTTCAGAGTCTCTTCTGACATCTATTTTGGTCTTTTCTTCCTCTCCTGCCTTTTTAATGACTTTTTCCTTTCTTCATGGATTATGTTCTTGATGTCATCTCACAATTCATCTGGTTTTCGATCACTGGTGTTCTATGTACCAAAACTATTCTTTAGATGGTCTCTAAATCCCATAGGGATATAATCAAGGTCATATTTTGGCTCTTGTGGTTTTTGTTTTAATTGTTTTCAGCTCCAACTTAAACTTGCATATGAGCAGTTGATGGTCTGTTCCACAGTCAGCTCTTGGCCTTGTTTTGGCTGAAGATATTGAGCTTCTTCATTGCCTCTTTCCACAGATGTAGTCAATCTGATTCCTGTGTATTCCATCTGGTGAAGTCCACATGTATAACCACTATTTATGTTGTTGGAAAATGTATTTGCAAAGAGTAAGTCGTTGGTCTTGCAAAATTCTATCATGCGATCACCAGTGGCATTTCTATCACCAAGGCCATATTTTCCAACTACTGGTGATTCTTCTTCGTTTACAACTCTTGCATTCCAATCACTAGTGTTAATCAAGACATTTGGATTGCATGCTTAGTTTATTTCAGACTGCAGAAGTTGGTAAAATTCTTCAATTTGCTTATCTTTAACTTTGGTGGTTGGTGTATACATCTGAAAAACAGTAGTACTGACTGGTCTTCCTGTAAGGTCACGGCAAGGAGAAGAGGATGCACAAAAGTGGGGTTAAAGAGAAGTTTTTATTCTGCACTTCTGGGTGAGGTTTACGGGTCCCCAAGAGGGGCCCGGGCGAGGTTCACAGGTCCCTAAGAGGGGCCCGAGAAGTCGTGCGCCTGCCCAGCTGGGGAGGGTACGGTTTACAATCTTGCAGAGGACCTAAGTGGGGACACGGAGAGAAAGGTGGGGTCTAATTAACTGCTAGCATGGATCAGCACTTCATTAGCATGAGGGGTTTTCAAAGAGGAAGTTCATTATTAGCAGGACTTTCCAGTCTGGGCAGATTCTGCTACATCCTTCAGTTTTGTGTTTTGTGCCTCAGGCCTAACACTTCCTGGTAGGTTTATGGATATAATCCTAACACTGACAGCACTGTACTTCAGGTTGGATCTTGAAACATTCTTTGTGACAATGAATGTCACGTCATTCCTCTTCGATTTGTCATTCCCGCTACAGTAGAGCACATGGTTATCAGATTCAAAATGGCCAAAACCAGTCCATTTCAGCTCACTAATGCCTAAGATATCCATCCATTTAATTTTTGACAACTTCTAGTTTTCCTAGATTCATACTTTGTACATTTCATGTTCTGATTATGAATGGATGTTTGCAGCTGTTTCTTCCCATTTTGAGTCGTGGACATCAGCAAATGGAGGTCCCAAAAGCTTCACTCCAACCATGTCATTAAGGTCGACTCTATTTTGAGGAGGCAGCTCTTCCTCTGTTGTATTTTGATTGCCTGTCAACCTGAGAGGCTCATCTTCCGGCACTATATTGGACAATGTTTCAAGACTATTCATCAAGTTTTCCAGTAATATATCAGACAGTGTTTCACTGCTATTCAGTTTTTACTAGCCAACTCTTTGAGAAGTAGATGGCCACTTCCTTCTTCCAAGTCTGTCTTAGTCTGCAAGTTCTGCTTAAAACTATCTACCATGGGTGACCCTGCAGACATTTGAAATACTGTGGCATAGCCTCCAGCCTTACAGCAACATGCAAGCCACCACAGTACAACAAACTGACAGAGGAGTGGTCAATCACTGGTAGACTACTTTAGACAAGCTATTTGGTCTTATCTACTAAAGCTAACCATGTTATTGTATGACACAGCAATCCTACTTCTTGAAATTTGGACAGTTTATATGATAAAGAAGTTTTTAAAAAGTCAGGTTACAAAACATAATTTACACACAGAGACACATATCCTTGACTCTTATTTTGATACTTTATTGACTGTCCCATAGTTAAAAGATTGAAAAGGATATACAAATATTTTTTGATCATCTATATATGTTCGTTTTTGCTATTTTAAGAATATCAAATATTATCTATGATTGTAAGAGGATGTGTATGCAAGATAATAAATGTGTTTCTTGCTCACTGAAAAGAAAAAGAGTAATTTGTCTCACAATAAAACTGATTGTGCCAGAACATAAAAGATCATAAAAGACAAATGTGAAGGTTTTCAATAGTTGTAAAAGGTCTGAAAAGTGAACTGCACTTGTCCTGGCTTATAATATCTGCAAATAAGAAGTGTGAAAGGAGTGATGGAAAACATTAAATTTTAACAAAATAGGCTGAATACTGATGGATTTTCTTTGTAAGATGGAAAAAAGCCTGTGAAAAGGTTTTTCTGCAAAATGTTACATAGATTGTATATTAAAAAAAAACCTTCAAACAACCCTAAAATTTTGGATTTTCCTTATGTTTAATAACTGATTTCTGATCATATAGTCTGTTCTTAACAGTAAAATAGTATAAAAACAGTAAAAAGTTATTCTGTACTTTGAGAGTAAAAGTTCCACATACCACGAAAATTTTCTGTTTTCATGTTTTTTCTTTTTCTTTTTTTTTCTTTTATATAGAGCAGAGTTTGTTTTACATTCAACCTTTTGTGTACATTTAGTTTTACTCCCCATTTACCATCAAGTTTTCCAGTAATACATCAGTGTTTCACTGCTATTCAGTTTTTACTGGCCTATTATTTGAGAAGTGGATGGCCCCTTCCTTCTTCTAAGTCTGTCTTAGTCTCCAAGTTCTGCTGAAAACTGTCCACCATGGATGACCCTGCATGTTTTTCATTATGCTCTTAAATCCTTTATTTAAACTCAACTCCTTAAAAAAAACCAAAAACTATCAGTCCAAATAATTATTGTTCCTGACTGCTGTGTTTATTTTCATTCTACATCAAGACTATAAGGAGCTCTGGTGGCATACCGGGTAAGGCATTTGGCTGCTAACCAGAAGGCTAGCAGTTCAAATCCACCAGCTGCTCCATGGGATGAAGATGAGGCAATCTACTTCCAGAAAGATTTATAGCCCTGGAAAACCAACAGTCATCGCTATGAGTCAGAATCAACTCGATGGCAGTGGGTAGTGGGTGGTATCAAGACAATAATTCTTTCTTATCTTTAGGCCTAAATGATTTATGTTTATATTTTATTTCTTCTGACAATCCTTTTTTTTGGTCGGGGGGGGGAGGGGGATAAATTCAGGTCCCATACTGAAAATATAAAAGTCTTAACGTTTTTTTGACCTAAACTACTTTTGAGTTTTCCAGATGACCAGAGGGTAAACTATATTTGCTCCCAAAACTTATCAAAGGAGGAGTGCTAGAAATAATTAGATATGCTTGGGATTCTCCAGATTCTTAATTAGCTCACCACTCTGAATGCTGCTCCGTTATCAAGCCCACAACATGTGAAACACTGGCAAATAGAAGTTCAACCTTCTTAGGGTAATTACACAGATATGTCATTATTATGAATGCATTTCAGCAACTATTTATTTTTCTGGTTGGATAGCAGCATATTCATGTTCATGGGCAAAGATGGGCACAAAAACTGTTACAAACCAATGCTTTAAAAAGAAAAAATATTTTGTTTCTAGATTTACATATGCTCACCAACTGATAGGCCAAATTAAAGGGCCCTGGGATCTGACAATGCCCTAGCTGTTTATAATATGTTCTTACTCTTACAAGGTAGAAGTCACTGGGTGGCACAAATGGTTAGGTACTCAACTACTGACTTGAAAGGTTGGCAGCTCAAACCCACCCAAAGACACCTCTGAAGACAGGCCTGGTGATGCCCTTGTAAAAGGTCACACACAGCCTTGAAAATCCTGTGAAGCAGATCTACTCTGCACACATGGGGTCATCACGAATCAGAAGTGACTGGACTGAAACTAACAATAACTCTCAAGGTAATCACAGAGGGCAGTCTTATGGAAGAATGATACATTTATTATACTCACAGAGTGTATATATATATATATATATATATATATACACACACACACACACACACACACACACACACACACACACATATATAATACATTTATTATACTCATCGTGCCCCACTCTACTGTAGGTGGCTATTATAATGAATTAGGCAGAGCCATTCATCTTCCCATCCACACACCCCTACCTAAAAGACCCCTGCTACAGGTGACAAGTCAGAAAGAAACCTTCTGAAGAAGTATCAGAAGAACCTCGGTCAAGATAGAACCAGATTCTACGGGCTGCTGATACCACAGGGAATAGACTCATGTGTACAGTCTCCTCAGTAAGGCTGACTTTGTCTCATTTGTAGATAGGTACTATCAGAATGTACCAAGCGACTCTGTCCAAATTTCTAGGACTCAGTTAGTCTAGAAGACGACAATTTCGTGCAATGGACTGCTTAAATCAAGATCAGGAAAAGAATAAATTAATTACCTAAAATGATATGAATTAACTTAACTGTGGTTAGTGTTCTACTTTTAAAGACCATTTAAGAAAAATGCTTTTCTCCTTCCTGATCCATCTCTAAGCTTCAGTTCACAGTCTGTTGTTGTTGTTGTTGTTAAATGCCGTCGAGTCGTTTCCGACTCATAGTGACCCCATGCACAGCAGAACGAAACACTGCCCGATCCCGCGCCAGCCCCACAATCCCTGCTATACTTGAGCCCATCATCGCAGCCACCGGGTCAATCCATCTCGTTGAAGGCCTCCCCCTCTTTCGTCGACCCTCCACCCTACCAAGCATGACATCCTTCTCCAGGGAATGGTTCCTTCTGACAACATGACCAAAATAGGTGAGACGAAGTCTGGCCATTCTTGCTTCCAAGGAGCATTCTGGCTGCACTTCCTCCAGGACAGATCTGTTAGTTCTTTGAGCAGTCCATGGTACTTTCAGCATTCTCTGCCAGCACCACAACTCAAAAGCATCAACTCTTCTTCGGTCTTCCTTATTCATTGTCCAGCTCTCACATGCATACGAGGCAATTGGAAATACCATGGCTTGTGTCAGGCGCACCTTAGTCCTCAAGGAGATATTCTTTCTCCTCAGCACTTGAAACAGTTCCTTCGCAGTTGACTTTCCCAATGCTACACGTCATCTAATGTCCTGACTGCTGCTTCCGTTGGTATCGATTGTAGAACCAAGCAACGTGAATTCTTTGACAACCTCAATCTTCTCTCCATTTATTGTGATGCTGCTCATTGGTCCAGTTGTGAGGATTTTTGTTTTCTTTCTATTGAGACGTAATCCATACTGCAGACTGTATTCTTCAACCTTCATCAGTAGGTGCCTTAAGTCATCCTCACTTTCAGCAAGCAAAGTTGTATGGTCTGCATATCTCAGGTTGTTAATGATTCTTCCTCCAATCCTGATACCAGATTTTTCTTCATGTAGTCCAGCTTCTCGGATGATTTACTCAGCATATAGATTGAATAAGTGTGGAGAAAGAATACAACCCTGACGCACTCCCTTCTTGATTTTAAACCATGTAGTGTCCCCTTGTTCTGTTCGAACGACAGCCTCCTCTGGTCAAGGTACAGATTCCTCATGAGTACAATCAAGTGCTCGGGAATTCCCATTCTTCTCAATGTTATCCATAATTTGTCATGATCCACACAATCAAATGCCTTTGCATAGTCAATAAAACACAAGTAAACATCTTTCTGGTATGCTTTGCCTTGAGCCAAGATCCATCTGACAACAGCTATGATATCCCTTGTTCCACGTCCTCTTCTGAATCAGGCTTGAACCTCTGGAAGTTCTCTGTCAATATACTGCTGCAAACGTTTCTGAATTATCTTCAGTAAGATCTTACTTGTGTGCGATATTAATGATATTGTTCTATAATTTCCACATTCTGTGGGATCACCTTTCTTTGGAATGGGCACAAATATGGATCTCTTCCAGTCAGTTGGCCAGGTAGTTGTCTTCCAAATCTCTTGGCATAACTGAGTGAGTGCCTCCAATGGGGCATCTGTTTGTTGAAATATCTCAATCGGTATGCCATCAATTCCCGGAGCCTTGTTCTTTGCCAGTTCTTTCCTTGCAGCTTTGACTTCTTCCTTCATTACCATTGGTTCTAGATCATATGCCACTTTCTGAAATGGATGAAGATCGATCAGTTCTTTTTGGTACAGTGACTCTGTGTATTCCTGCCATCTTCTCTTGATGTTTCCTGCATCATTCAATATTTTGCCCATAGAATCTCTCAATATTGCAACTCGAGGCTTCAATTTTTTCTTCAGTTCTTTCAGTTTGAGAAATGCCGAGCGTGTTCTTCCCTTTTGGTTTTCAGACTCCAGGTCTTTGCACATTTCATTATAGTAATTGGGTTTGTCTGCTCGAGCTGCTCTTTGAAATCTTCTGTTCAGCCCTTTTATAGTTCACAGTTTATAGTTCAAAAATTTACAAAATGTGTTTGTAAATGAAACAATCATTCAACAGTATCTTGCTCCAGCTGACCCCTTAGAATTCCAAAACAGAAATACAATACAAATCATTGATACAAATTATAAGCTAAGGTTATACAGACAATATTATCTGTATAACCTTATAAATAAAGACTTATTATCTTTATCTGCAAAGTACTAAAAACAATGGTTGAATACTGTACAAAGTGCCTCTACTAATTTACTTCACTTTTTATAATCATGCTATTTGTATAAATTCAGTAAGAATCTTGTCTTTCTTCCTGTAAGATACAGTAAAATAATAGCTATGATCATGCCAAAAATCTCATTTAATGATGAAGCTAAGGTTACTAGGAAGGAACAAGGACTGTGCCTCACACGTGGAAACTATTCTTACCAGGCCCTCCCAGTGAAATGGCCTGTTGCCTCCTTACTCCCCACAGAATCCTAGCCTTACAGGTAGTAAAGATGCCACTGAATACAGACAAGTTTGGAGATCTCAAAGAAAGAGGCAGACGTGAACTGGATAGTTTCTGATTCCTGAACTTAGAAGGCACACTGACTGGAGTTTAGGGAAGAAGGGGTGGAAAAGAGAACAAAAATCCAAATCCAATATAAACAAGTAAACACAACAATTCCCTTCTGGCACATAAAAATAAACTTTAGGGACCTTACAAACCTCAAGACAGAAGTTAACTCTGAAGCCTTAGTGTGTTATGATTTTAGTTTGCTAACCATACAAAGAAGATATCTTGACCACATAAATGAAACAAAACATTAAATTAATGATGCTGCATCACAAAATTACCAAGCTAACTTCAGTGGTCAAATCCTTGTCCTCAGGACCAGAGCACTGACCGTTATGGAGAACCCATGGAAGTGACACTGAGCCTGTGCTCTATAAGCGTGACAAGGGTGCACATCACATCCGCAGTCAGAAGGAAAACAGGCAAAAAGACACAATGCACTTTGAGATAAACCAAAAACAGCAGGGCTGCCAAAACACATAAAGCCTTGAGCATTTCTGTAAGTTAGAGCAGCCCTCCGCAAACAACTCGATACCTGACCTTTGCAATGATTGTGGTCTGAAGACACGTCATAGCTTCCGCAGATATGATAATTATGTGATAAAACTGCTGTTTCTCCACCACACAGACTAATCATACAATTGGCAACTTAACAACTCAGTGTTAAATGAGCTTTCTTCTTTGAATATCTGTTGTGCTTTTAATATGATAAGCCATTCTGAAATCTGACCTTCCTTGCAACTTCTTTGCAAGTAAACTTTTCCATTTTAAATGCTTTTGTCTCTCACTTTCTTTGCCAAAAGGAAAGAAGAAAACCTCAACAAATTCTAGCAGCCAGGTCATATACGTGCTACTATGTCACTCCTGCTGGTCCACACAGCAGATTGACTTGCCCAGCTTCCCAAGAAGTACATGTACCCCTGAAATATACATACTGGGCTAACATACTGTCACTTTCCTTCTAAAGGAGGTGTTATCACATATTGCTGCTGCTTCCAAACACAGCCCAACTCACTGCCCCAGTGGGTGCGGCTCACCTTGACCGAGTTGTCCTGGCTGGAGGTAGCAAGAATGTGCTCGCTGTCCGGGTGCCAGTCCAAGCCGTGGATTTTGGAGAGGTGGGCTGCGAGATACTCCACTGCTGTACTAGGTTTCTGCAATACATCAGCACTGAGCATCGTCATTCACAAAGAACTCACTGAGTCTCTACCATGTAACAGTCCACTGGGGGCTGCGTGAGGACACAGAAACATTACCACATAAGATCTCTACACTTCAGAAACTCATTTTATTTTCAAGCCAAAGGTCTCACATATCTATGACTTAGGAAGAAACCAGAAGTTTCCCCACACATGTTCAGCTGATCAGATGGTGGTGAAACTTCAGAGTTGATAAGGTAGAACTCTAGTGAATTTGACACTGTAGGAGGTTAGTGAGCCTCGGCATTCTGTGTGCCATTACACATTATTGTTGTTGTTATGTGCCATCAATCCTGACCCGACTCATAGCAACCCCTCCTTGGGTTTCCGAGTTAGTATCTCTATGGAAGTAGATTGCCAAACCTTCCTTCCGAGGAATGGCTGGTGGGTTTGAATCGCCAGCCTTCTGATTAGCAGTAGGGTGCCTTAGGCACTACGCCACCAGAGCTCTTGCCATTCTACATACAGCCCCTTACAGACCCAGTTTATTTCTTCTCCAATGTCTCCTCTTGGAGTTGCACCTAATTTTATTACCAGTTTTTATTCGAATTACTGGGGAGTGAGGTGATTCTGCTTTTGTTTCTTGGACAGGAATCTCTTGACTCTGAATGAGGGGGCCACATCATCACCATGGCAGTGAAAGGGAGAGGGCACTCCATTTGGTTTTGTTTAAAACAAAACAACAACAAAAGGCTGATTCAGCTCTGCTTCACACATGCTCTGTAATCAGCCCAGATGTCTAACTATCTCCCTGACCAGTCCCATTTCATAGCTTTAGTGAAGGATTTTAGGTAGTGAGTGTTCTTCACCTTTGGGTAGTGCAGTGTGCAATTTCTGCTCCCCTTCCTCACAACCACCCCAGAAGAGGGGCATATAAGCAAACCTCTATCCTGAGGCCAAAACTACCAATCTTAAAGCAATTGAACACTAAGATTCTAAAAGGGAAAGAGCACACAGATCACAAAGAAAACAATATAAATGATTAATGAGTATATATAAAATGAACAAAACCAAAGGGAAACCTCAGATACATATTAAAACAGAAAATTTTTGAATTTATCAGATTAGAAGATATTTATAAATTAATATTCAATATTGGTGAGGCTTCAATAGTCACTGCCAGCATACATATAAAACAGTACATATAAAATAGTACATATAAAACCCTTTTGGCTAGAAATTTGGTAATATTTATCCAGACTAAGATTTTCTGTCCTTAAAAGAATAATACAAGTTTACAAAAAGCTTGAAACAGGAAAGATGTTCACCTTGGTGTTATGTGGAACATTAGAAAACCAGAAAACAACCTAAATGGGAAAAACATTATCTGCTACAGTGATAGATAGATAGATAGATAGATAGACAGACAGACAGATAGATCGATAGATATAACCTTGTACGCAACTTGGGTGCAATATATAAGCACTACAAATTAACCATTTTATTTAAATCAGTATTATATTAATTGTTATGCTGGTGACAACTTAAATAAAAGGGGAAAGAAGAACTATAACTAAAAGAGATGTAAGACAAAAATTAACATACAAGAGAGTATATATACTTATGAAATCGTCATCTTACCAAACAGCTACCTTTGGCACAGGGTTTCAGCCAGCACCCAGCTCCCTAGGAGGTCTTGATGTCCCATCCTCAGGATGAGGATCTGCCTCGCCCAATCCCTGCTTTGCGTCCCCCTCCCCTCTGCAAATGCTGGACAATACTGCCTGCTGAGCGGGGAAGGGAGCTACGCTGCAACTTCATGGTCAGCACTCAAGTCGGGGCATCTCCGGAACAAGTTTCAGGAAAAGGCTGAGGTGCTCTAGCCTCAGGTTTCAAAGCAGGAAGCAGCATTACACCTCAGATCTGAGAGAAGTTGACTGGTCTGTGCATTACTACCCAATCGTCAGCATTAGGATGTTGGGGAGGCCCTATCCCTGCATCCTTACTCTCACAATGGCAGCATACTCAACTCCCAATAGGCTTTCCACTGCAGCAGCTGCCTGGACCTCTGCACCTCTTTCATGTCTCTCAGTGACATGGGCAGATGCAGAGAATACATACGATCTTCAGGGTCTGAGGCTGATGGGACGTCCATACCTAATGGAGGATTTGGGCATAAAGAGTACCCTACCTCATTGATTTATATCAGAAGCACTGAAGATGGTATATGCTCTAGAACTAGTTTCATTGTGCAACCTGGACAGAGATCAGAAGCCTGCTGACCATTCTAGAACAGTATGTGGTCCCCAAGGCTTGATCTCAATGACACACTTGCGATTATTATCTTTATTTTGAAGATGAAGAAACTGAGGCTGAGAGAGGTTATAGTGGCTTACCTGATGTCACAATTAGGAAGCTAAGACCCTTAGATTAGGCCAAGTTCATTTTCTTAACCACTGATCATACTGCCTCACTCCCCTACTTTTGTTCAACAATAAACTGACTAAGGAGGAGATACCATCTGGTACTATGAGCTGATCGTGCTGTACAGGGTCCTCAGTCCTGATACTCACAACATCTTTTTCATGCTCTCAGACAGGGGCCAAAGACCAACTGGGGGGTGGGTAGATTACTCACCCGCTTGTCCCATATCCGAACATCACCATCATGACTGGTAGCAAGACAGTTAGCATTTTTTTTATTCCATTTGACCTGCGAGGCACCCGCTGCAAAGAGAAACCCGAGGGGAGCAAACTGTGCCTTCAAAGCCTTTGGAGGCAGAGAGAACACATACAGGAGTAGTGATAATGAGTTCTGGCTGAACAAGCGCAGGATCTTTCCCACTTCTATGACTGAACCAACTCTACCATTAAAGGCAAAACGAAGCCAAAAAAATAAATGAATTAACACATCCTAATTGAGGAGATAATCTAACTTAGAGCAAAAATCCACAGGTTACATTCCAGCAGAATCAGCAGGGACATGTGACATGTGGCTCATCGAGGCACTGCTTGTGGTAATTTACTCATCACACAACCAGGCCCTTCATCATCTCCACCGACATCAACCTTCTCCGAATCGGAAGAGACACAGCTCTAATACCTGCCTTCTCCTCTTTTTTTTTTTTTCAAGAGGGACAGTCTTAGAAAAACACAAGCTCAAGATGAAGCGTAGCTGAATAAGCCCCAGTGTTAACCAAATCTGCCCTCAGAAGGTTATCTACACCCCTCCCTAAATTCTTGTCTCCCATCGGCAGAGTTAGACACGGCCAATGACACTGTGTTTACTCAGAAAAAGGGGACACCCTGGGCCCTAGGTGAACGTAGGCCTTTTCTCACTCTGCCAGTACAAGGAGGTACCAGTAATTATGAAAGAGCTGTTTCAGAGAGGGGGCATGATGAAATATGCCAGAAGGGCTGAGACGTGTAGAAACCCAGGACATAATGGTTCTTCTAGTTTAAAAAATCAAGTTAACTAAGTCAAACCAGAACCAAAAGGTTGGTCCACCTTCCTTTCTCATCCTATCCTTATCATACACATATATTACTTCTTTGTTACTTCTCCCTTTTGATGCTCATTGTACAGGAAAAATATAGTAGCTACTTCACAGAGTAACCCAATTGAAGAAGCCCAGAGAATGTGATAGTTCAAGGACTTATAAACTAACTGGAAACAGAGTTAAGGCCTAGAACTTGTACTTGACTAAGGATGTGCTGTAGTGGTTTTGGAGAGGGCATCTTTCCCGTGTTTGCTTTGTTTTGTTTTTCCTTGAAACATAGCACATTTCAAGCTACCCAAGAATGAGTGCCAGGGACCACCGTAGCTGAAGCAACTTAGCGTATTACTTAGGAGGCTCCGTTCTTTGCAAAACAGAGCATCAGCTAGAGGAGAAAGTAAAAAGACCTTACTTACACTCTTGAGAGAGTTACTTGAAGATGTCCAAAGAATATAATTTTTTCAGTGTTCCATAAGAAACATGAAGGCTCCCAAAGGATTCTGGGAACCTTGTAATGTAATAGTGCTTTACTAGGATCAGTGACACCAGGGTCAAATGGGTGGAAGTACAGATGAACTAAGACTGGCTGGATGCTGACACCTATTGAAGCTAGATGATGATTACTGCAGTTCATTTTCTTCTATTTGCATATGCGCTTGAAATTTTCCACAACAAAAAGTTTATATACAAACCAACCAGATTCCTCTCCTTGAAATCTGAAATAAGTTCTTGCCCTACACTCAACAGCCCTGACTCTAGCCTCTGAGAGCAGCCTGAAGCCAGCCCTTTGCAACATACAACTTATCATTTGACCCAGCCAGGGCAGAGCATTGGGAAGTGGGCTGGTCAGAGCGGGAAAAGAAATGGACCAAAGTCAAGCTAGGGCAGGGCATACTCACCTACAGCAGACAGTGCAACTGTAGGCTTCCTTGTGTCTCTGAAATAAAAGTCAGAAATCAAATATGGGCTTTGCATCCTCTGCACACCTTTCTTCACTGTTCTCTCAGGGGACACTTGGAGTTAGATTTGCTGTGAGGGCCTTAAAAAACATAGAGGCCTGTCTCCCTCAAGGTAGATGAACTTTCTCAGCCAAATTCAACTAATGCTGTGCCTGAATTTTGACTCATACAACTGATCCACAGGAAACAAACTACATGATTTTGCATGACCTGGGGAGACTTTGATGGGGGGAGGGCACAAAACACTCCCTTCCGGGTGGCACTTCTCCTATTGGCAACAAGGTGACAGTCACATAAGGGGGACTCTGAAGAATCTTCCCAACAGCACTATAAGGGTAGATTTCAACTACTCCTGGTCACAGTGGGAGACTTGGAGAGATGGGCTCCATGGTTCACTACTGAGTTGGAGAGGTGACTTCTATACCACATGATAAAATGACAGAACTGGGTGGTACCCCAGGGCTGAGTGGGCTAGATAAAGAAAACCTGAGGCTTTAGCTTCCTGCTTAGAAAAAACAAAGAGTCATACATTTTTAAATTAGGAAAATAATTGTTTCGTGTAATGAAGGACACTCTAATCCTGCCTCGTTGGTCTGAGAGTTGACTTCTCCCATGTCCCCTGGATGCTGTGATCACCCCTCTAACATGCTAATCAGCACATGATGCTGTGTCAGCTGCGCACACAATTATTCCCTAAGAGCCTTGCTCTCTGGTCCGTCTGGTCCATTCCACCTCCAGCTCTGGCTTGTCTTCTGCCTAACCCTAACCCTAACCACCTGTCAATGTCAAGCATCACAAAGCCACTGCCATTTGGGAAGCAAAGGATCCTGGTAAGGGGAGGGGGTGCCGCACATGGGGGACCATACAGACGACATCCTCAGAGTATTCACCTTTATTAGGACAAAGGGAACTCTGCTCCACAAAGAAATAAAGGAATAGGTATTTATAAGCACTTGTGATGCTGGTGGTGGCACTGAGGAAGAGGAAGACATGGGAGGTACAGACAACAGAGATGAACCCTTTTGCACATACAGTACTGTGCTGTCAGTGAAGGCAAACATGGGCATGCAGGTAGATAGATGGGTGGACAGGCTGAACTATTAGGTATGTCTATGAAGCGGAGAGTGTACCCAAGACCATGTACAGGGTTGGAAGACAATGGTCCTACAAGTGTATTTGTATGATCTGTAAGAATTCCCAGGTGTATAGTAGAGCTGACAAGGGACAAGGTTGTAGTCACTTCTTGGTCACAGCCAGCTACCCAGAGGGACCAAGAAGTTGAACTGGTGGGCT
>NW_006921654.1:11339178-11344490 GCF_000298275.1 Orycteropus afer afer
ATGGGGAATGAAGTCTTAGAAAAGCAAGTTCAGAGCTGAGCAGATGGGTCTCTTCACACTGCCTGCTGGAACAGGTGTGTCTGCACCCCATCAAAATTCCCCACCTCACTTACCACTTCAGTAATTACCAGTCCAACTTACAAATGTGAGCACCTGTGTTTCTTTGCCAAAAGGATTTTGCTGGCTGCTGAAATCCGCTTTGCAAATCTTTGTGAAAGACCTAAAGTGCCAGAGAATTGAGGCCTCCAGAGGCCTCCTTAAACCAATGACTGACAGTATATACACTTCCTTAGGCAACTTTGAAAAGTTTTACACTAGCACCTAGTGTTCCCTAGCCCAATTAAACTCTAGCTGTTCAGTATGGTACCCAGCTGATCACATGCCCTTTATTTGCAGCCTTCCCAAATCTGTCTCTCTCCTTCCTCTTCCAGCATTTCTTTCACCTCCTAAATAAAGTATTTGCTCAAATTTTTGTCACAGGGTTTGCAAACTAAGATTCCTGACCATTAAAACAAAGGTCCCAAAAAGTCCCACAACCACGCGGTTGTGTCTCTTAATTGTCCTTACTTGATATCCCAAATGTAGATGTAAGTGTCCACAGAGCTGGTAACCAGGAGATCTGGCTCAAATACTGCCCAGTCCAAATCACTAGGAACATAAGAAATAAAGAAAACAAGAGAAAATAAAAATAAGAACAGAATCAGGTTCCAAAGCACTAAAAAATTTAGTCTCTAGTGGCTTCAGAAACTCACTGTTAATGGGTCTCTTAACACAGTTTAGGCTGGGAGTCTCTATGGGAACAAACAAGACTTAAGTGATCCCCAAAGGAACCTCTCAAGTCTCTCCCCCTGTAGTCTCCAGCTATATTATTGCCTGTTCCAAAAAAAGAAATGGAGCATTTCCCTTCCTCACACAGAGAGAGAGAGAGAGAGAGAGAGAGAAAAAGAAAGTGAGAGAGTCAACAGACAAAAGAAAAGAAAAACATACAAAATAATCTCTGAGCTACCATTTTCTAAACTAGACATAACCACAGATGCCTTGAGAAAACCCCACGCCTCTTTCAGCTATGGCAAACCGCTGGGTTGCCAGCACTCTCATGGATGGCAAGCAAGCCTCTGGTGCTCCCTACTCTTAGCCTCATTGCTAGAAAAGCAGTTACCACACAGAACATTTAGCACAAGCCAGGGAGTCTGATGCATCCTCTCTCTTTACAGGTCAGCTTTACCACCCTTGCACTCCCTGCCGTTCCTCCTAAAAATAAGGATTCCCTATCCTGAAACTGTGACCCAGGGAAAGAGTGGATCAAGGAACTCCAGAAGTCAACTGGAAGAGCACAAGTGGCAGGCAAGTCTGCATCTGGATCGCAACTAATGCGGGAGCTCTACACGCCACCCCACAGCTGCTGGAGAAAGAGTACAGGTCTGCTCTGCGATGTCTGGAGTACTTCTGGGCACTACTGACTATGGAGAGTGGCATTCTGTTGGCATAACTTCCTCTCCCTCTTGCAGCAAAAATCACCTCTAATCCTTTACTCTGGATTGGGTTTTATCTAAGTGTCTTCTGGGACTGGGGTTAACAGGCAAACAGATGGTGATTCATCCAAACTGGATGTTCTTCACTACGAAAGTCACTACTCGATGAATGCCAACAACCTACCAGCCACACAGAGAAGCACACTAAAGCTATGGGCAGGTGGTATCTTAATTTTGCCTCCAGGGGACTGGGACAACATGATAGTGTGTACCACAAGCTCTGGGGATCACTGAACAGAGATCTCCAGCAGTGCTCTCTCTAATCTGGAGGAACAATGACAAATGACAGGCCAAGGAGCTGTGGAGGGCTGGTGCCTACCTGATGACACGAGTATGGCCTTGTAAGGTTGTGCCAACTTCCCCACTGCCGTCTTTCCACTTATAAAGGTCAACCCGTTGGTTACTCTGGAAAGAAATAAAGGCAGCAAGTAGCATAACATGCAGATCAAAATACATGCTGAAGGCTGAGAAGCAGCAGCCACACAGGAACCAATTTGCATGGCAAATATCTTACAGGTTGAACTTTGAAAAAAAGGTATCAGACCAAGCACAACCAAGATTAGTATGAACTGAGCTCAGTATGTAGGACTTTGAATTTCAAAAGAGAAAGGCATTATTATTTTTAAAAAACATCCCTCTTGGAACAGTTTCAGCTGAACTGAAGCTACAGATGCACTACCAAGCACGTGCGTTATGGATTACGGAGATGCCCCAATCACTGAAGGAACCTTCTCCCTGTTGTAAAGGTAGCAACACCCAAAGGTCTCTCCAGCTAACTGGATGTTTTCAGCTCAACCTTCCCACTACTAACTGCCAAAAGTCCACCTACTACGCTTTTAAAAATGCAGATACAGAGAAGAAAAAGGAAACACCACCAGAAAGGTGTCCAAAAAGACAAAATTGTGCAAGACCCCTTGAAATACACCTAGACTTTACTTCTTAAAAGGTCAAGTAGAAAGAGACAGGGAAAATGGGCCACAAGAAATCACAGCTACAACAGAAAAAATTGGAGCAGGGGGCGGGGGGAGTAACCAGCAAAATACTTAAGGAAACAATAAACCCTGCTCTTGCTGGGTGGTGTGCTCTGTAGATGTCTATAAGGTCAAGTTGGTTGATCATATTGTTTAGTTCTTCTGCATCTTTTTTAAGTTTCTTTCCAATTGTTCTCTCTCTTATTAAAAGTGGTATATTAAAGTCTCCTACCAATACTGTGGAGTCATCTATTTGTCTTTTCAACTCTGTTAAAGTCTGATTTATATATGTGGGGGGCTCACTCTTTCATTGGGTGCATAAATATTTATTATGGTTATTTGACTTTACAGACATCTACAGAGCACTTCACCCAACAACAGCACAATATACATTCTTTCCCAGCACACATGGAATATTCTCCAGGATAGGCAACATGTTAGGCCACAAATGAAGCCTCATTAAATTTAAAAACACTGAAATACTGCAAAGCATCTTCTCAGATCACAATGCTATAAAATTAGAAATCAACACTAGGAAGACAAATGGAAAAAGAGCAAATGCATGGAAACTGAATAACACTCCCCTCAAAAACTGGGAAAGAGAAGAAATTTTAAAATCCCTTAAATCAAATGAGAATGAAAACACAACTTACCAAAATCTTTGGGACACAACAAAAGCAGTGATCAGATGCCAATTTATAGCAATAGATGCACACATCAAAAAGAAGAAAGATTCAACATTGTATTGGAAGTCCTAGACAGGGCAATAAGGCAAGAAAGGGAAATCAAAGGCATCCAAATTGGTAAAGAAGAAGTAAAACTATCCCTATTTGCTGATGATATGATCCTATACATAGAAAACCCAAGAGATTCAACAAAAGTCTACTGGAACTAATTGAGAGATTTAGCATAGTGGCAGGATACAAGATCAACATACAAAAATCAGTTGAATTCTTCTACACCAGCAAAGAGACTGTTGAAAAACAAATAAGGAAATCAATACCATTTACAATAGTTACCCAAAAAATAATATACTTGGGAATCAATCTCACTAGCAATACAAAAGACCTGTACAAAGAAAACTACAAAACACTACTTCAAGAAACAAGAAGAGAACTACATAAATGGAAGAACATACCATGCTCATGGATAGGAAGATTAAGCACTGTGAAAATGTCAATTCTACCCAAAGGTATTGATACATTCAGTGCAATCCCAATCCAGATCCCACCACTATTCTTGAAGAATATGGAAAAACCTATCACTAATTTTACCTGGAAAGGAAAGAGACCTCAGATAAGCAAAGCACTTTTGAAAAAGAAGAACAAAGTAGGAGGTCTCACACTTCCAGATCTCAAAACCTATTATACAGCCACAGTAGTCAAAACAGTCTGGTATTGGTACAACAGACACACAGACCAGTGGAACAGAATTGAGAACCCAGAAAAAGATCCATTGACCTAGAGTCAGCTGATTTTTGACAAAGGGCTGAAATCCGTTACATGGCAAGAGATGGTCTCTTTAACAAATGGTGCTGGGAAAACTGGATATTCATTTGCAGAAAAATGAAGCAAGATCCATATCTCATACCATACATAAATAGTAACTCCAGATGGATCAAAAACTTAAGTGTACAACTTAAAAGTATAAAGTTCCTCAAGAAAAAACTAGGGGCAAATTTAGGGGCCCTAATTTATGGCATGGGAGCTCTGGTGACATAATGCCTAAAGCATTTGACTGCTAACCAGAAGGCTGGCAGCTCAACCCATCAGCCACTCTTTGGAAGGAAGGGTGGGCAATCTACTTCCATAGTGATACTGCCTCGGAAACCCAAGGAGGGTTCGCTGTAAGTCAGATCCGACTCGACGGCAGTGAGTTTGGTTTGGTTTGGTAATTTATGGCACAAATAGACTGTCAGGCATAACCTAAAATGCACAAACAGCAGAAGATAAACTAAATGAATGGCACCTTCTAAAAATTAAATTGTGATATGCTTCCAAAGACTTCTCCAAAAGAGTCAAAAGAGAACCTATAGATTGGGAAAAATATTTGGCAATGACATATCTGACAAGGGACTTTTCCTGAAATTTACAGAAAACTCCAACACCTCAACATCAAAAAGACAAACAATCCAACTAAAAAATGGGCAGAAGACATTAACAGACACTTCACCAAAGAAGATATTCAGGTGGCAAACATGTGAAGAAATGTTAGTGATCATTAGCCATTAGAGAGATACAAATCAAAACAACCATGAGATACCATCTCACCCCAGCATTAATAGCAAAGTACAAGACAGAAAATAACAAATGCTGGCAAGGATGTGGAGAGACTGGGACTCTCTTACACTGCTGGTGGGACTGTAAAATGTTACAACCACTGTGGAAACAGGTGTGGCAATTCCTTAAAAAGGTGGAAATAGAAATACCATTTGATCCAGCAATCTCATTACTAGGTATATATCCTAAAGAAATGAGAGACAGGACGTGAATAGATATATGTACACCATGTTCATCACAGCACTATCCACAGCAGCAAAGACATGGAAAAAAACCTAAGTGCCCATCAACAGAGGAATGGATAAACAAACTGTGGTAAATACACACAATGGAATACTATACAACCTTAAAGGATAATGTAAAATTTGCAAAACACCATATAACATGGATGAACTTGGAGGACAATATGCTGAGTGAAATGAGTAAATCATAGAAGGACAAATCTTGTATTAGTCCACTGTTATAAAAAGTCAAGAAAAGGTTTATACATAAAAGGAAATTTCCTTTGTTAATTACCAGGGACGGGAGGG
>NW_006921654.1:11345150-11356803 GCF_000298275.1 Orycteropus afer afer
CTACTTCCATAGTGATACTGCCTCGGAAACCCAAGGAGGGGTCGCTATGAGTCGGGGCCGACTCGATGGCACATAACAACAACAACAACATAGAGTTTCCAAGACTGTAAATCTTTACAGAAGCAGACTGCCTCATCTTTCTTCCACGGAGCAACTGGTGGGTTCAAACCACTGTACTTCTAGTTAGCAGCCAAATGCCTTAACCACGACACCACCAGAGTTCTTTACTAATAAAATTACTGAATAAATGAGGGGGAAAAAAATTAGTAAAGTCTCCCTAAGTGTCATGAGTTTATTGTATCATAAATACCGTGAATTTATTAAAAAAACATGGAGAGTAAGCAAAGATTACTAATCTACAGAGAACAATAGCATCCATTTAATACTTTCTCAACTGATATATATACTACATCAATTTTCATTTTAGCTCAGAGACAGACAGATGGAGAAAGTTCTGAGATTTTTATCCTGAAATATCAGTTTCCAATTCTAAGTAGGTAAATATAACTCATGGCCATTAAGTTGATTTCAACTCCTAACAACCCTAGGACAGGGTGGAACTGCCCCACAAGATTTCCAAGGCTGTAATCTTTAAGGAAGCAGCCTGTCACAACTTTCTGCCACCGAGCAGGTGGTGGGTTTGAATCACCAACCTTTTGGTTAGCAGCCGAGCCCTTTAACCATTACACCACCAGAACTCCTTGTGAAAAGAACAGGATTAAAAATAGCTTCCAGTAGGAAGAGGAATGAAAGAAAGGTCCCCTCACCTCATGATGAGAGTCCCTACCATCTCCCGAGGGTATGCTATGAGCCAGTGCACCAGGCACCTGAACAGACCTGATCTCCACCTTCACATATACTGCAGGGTAGGTGTCACTCACTCACCCTTCAGAGATGAGATGACTGAAGCTCACAGAGTTAGGTGGCTTCCCATTGTTGTCAAGTTGGAACCAACTCATAGCGATCCCTCCTTGAGCTTCTGAGGTGGTATCACTATGGAAGTAGATTGCCCAGTCTTCCTTCCAAGAAGTGGCTGGTGGGTTTGAACTGCTGGCCTTCTGGTTAGCAGTCAAATGCCTTAGGCACTACACCACCAGAGCTCCTTAAAATAGTGAATGATAAAAGTAGGACTTGATCTCATATTTGTCTAACTCCAAGGTTCTTTCCCTTGTAAAAGGCTGACTTCCTCTCGCCATGCCTGCATAAATGCACTATTAGTTCACCAACTCTAAGGCTGGAGGGCTCAGTGTAAATCAGTGGCACCCAGGTGGGGATGATTTTGCTGCCAGAGGACATCTGACAATGCTACTACTGGCATCTGGTGGGTAGAGGACAGGAATGCTGCTTATCATCTTACAATACAGAGAATAGGCCCCAACAGACAACAATGATCTGACCCTCAATGTCAACAGTGGCCAGGCAGAGAAACCCTGGAGGAAAAGATCAGGGGCTGAGGATGAGAGCAAATGACAGGCCTGGAGGCATAAGCAGAGAAGCAGTGCACTCTTCCTAACATACAGGAGAGTCTGGAATGCTAACATGCTAGACTGACCTGCCCTCTTCTCTCTCAGAATAGCCCCAAAAGCCAAGTCAAGCCCAGCAAGCCACAGTTAAAGTCCAACTCTGTCTTAGAAGTCACTGGAAAGAGCAGCGCATTGCTCCTTCTAAAGCTGACACTGCTGCTCTTCTCTCTTTTCTCAGATACTTTCCTCTCACAGGCTGTCAATCCAGGTCGGAACAGACTCAGCACCATGAAATAGTCTTGTCATCCTCTGGTTAATGAAAAGGATTCCCTTAAATACTGTACTTCCTGCCCAAGGCAAAAGGGGTGGGGTGAAGGCCTTAGATCTCTAATTGTTCTAGGAGAATGAATTGATCATCTAGAATCTGGGGAAGGATACCAGAGATGACCTAGCCCAGAATCTTTTTTGAGTCATGAATATCTCAGAAAAACTAAAAAAATTATACATCTTTTCTCTAGAAAAATTCACACATAAACAGGCACGTGAAATTTTGCAAAAAATATCAGGAAATTAACCAATCTTATTAACCACAATCAAGGGGGACAGGTGTATGGAGTCTTCTGGACCTTTCTGAAAGCAGTGAAGATCAGCCCCAAAGCAAGTCAGCAGGATTCTCCTGACATCTCACAGAGCAACAGGAAGAATCTCTTCCAGGAATTCCTGCTTTCACCCTTGGGTGCTCAAACAGTTGCTGATAAAAACCACACACATATCAAGACTGAAGAAATGGAGGCATCTACCTGCTTATTTTCATACCCTGTATTCAACCTCTAAAAATACAAGGTCTGACTCATGGTACCAGCAAACACTTTCAGATATATTTTTTAATCTGTAACTTGCCTCTGCCTTTTAGAACCACCCAAATTTCTTTTCTGTCTGAGAAGTGAAGGCTGCATTCTCTTCTCTACATAGGACACAGACCTGCCAGCACCAGATCACACCTTTAAAAGCCTTCCCCTGTTCTTAAAAGAGCTCACCGAAGCTGCAAAGTAGTGCGCAAAGCTGTCATGAGGATTCCACTGCACAGCTCCAATATCCCACTTGCTCTGGCGAGAGATCTTTCGGTGACCTTCGAAAGGGGCATCTAGATTAACGATGTATAGGAATCGGCGGCTGGGAGAACAACAAAAATACATAAAGCATTAGCACTGAGATAGAAAAGCACACAGTTTGCAAGCAGTGCTCAAAAAGTAACAAAAAACCCAGATACGTATAATATTTATGTACTCTGAAACACATACAAGTGAGGAGAGTCATGGCAACTATTAGACAAACAAGTCACCTACCCTGTAAGAGTCTACTCCAGAGACAGTACTCCCTACTACAGCCAGCCATGAAAAGTCTAACCTTTTCCCACCAATTCAACTTCAATCCCCTCATCGCCATCTTTTCCAATCCCTAGTTAGGATTAATCCCTGCTTCCACATGACTCCCAGTGCATGGTTTGCATTTCAATTTCAGTACTACCAATATTAAGGTTCACGTTTAGAATCGATGAGCGCTTGGAATATGACCACATCATGACTATCTTTGTAACCCCCACGTCACTAGACACAGTGCTTTGTACGTAATAAATGTGTGTTGTATTAAACACATCACTCATCACTTGGCCAAAGATTCCAGAGAAAATCTCAAATTTCCTTGCAATTTGACTACATGATAAAGCAAACTACATCAAATCTACCAGATGGGGATATATTAACCAAAAAAAAAAAAAGTAATAATAATTAAAATAATGCACAAAGTGCTATCATGCCAAGCAACATAAAGGCTTCAAAGACAGGGATATTCAATGTTTTATCTACTTTCTTCTTAAATACAAAATCCCTGGTGTATGAATCAACATGTTTATAGGCATCAGCTTTGGAGTCTCTGTTAGTACACTCCAAGATCCTGGATGGGGAGGCTCAAACATGAAAGATTAATAGAGAGGAAATGGAAAGTTAAAGTGTTATGTAAAACTCTAGGTGGTAACAGAAACTCCAAGGAGAGATGGTTAAGAGAGAAGATGGAAAACACAGGTAAGTCACAAGTCCACAGGACTTCTAGGAAAGTTAGGACAGAACTATAACCTCTGAATGCCTGTGAAGGAGTGTCACCCGGTCCTGTGGCAGGCAGGAGGGCATCTTCTCATTAGTGAGGAAAGCAGTAAAGGGTTAAAAGTATACATTTGGGGTATAGATCAATAGGGGATTTGAGAGAGATTAAAGAGCATATGTAGAAAGCAGAAAGTGGGCACTTCAGTATAAACACGGCCGATTGAACATATGCGCTTATCTTCATTCCCCCCTTAAGTCCCACTAAAATAAAAGTTTTTTTTAAAAAATAGCAGAAACTCTCAAAGAAAAAGAAAATGAGAAAGGAAATGAAAAGCAGATGGGCCAGTGGTAATTGATCTGGAGTAAGAAAGCTAAGGGTCAAGTGCCTACAGATGGAACGGAATGGGAAGCAAGCTGACTCCCCGCAGAAGTCCAGCCCTGCTAGGGAATTGGAGGGTTCTGTCTAAAGCCAAGAGCAAGGGGTAGGGCTGGAAAATAAAAACCAGAACAAACAAAACAAGGAGACTCCTCTGAAAGAGCTCTCAGGAGCATGGTTTACGCCATCCCACAGAGCCAGGAGGAGGATGGGTCCTGTTAACCTAAGGCACAGGAGCTGGAACCAGAGGGCCAGCAGAGAGCAAGTGAAAGATACTACACAACAACAGAGGCGCGCAGTGAAATGTGAGGCCTTCAGGTCTTCCCTGCTCAGCACTCACAAGGCTAGGCTTTCAGTCTTCAGACAGATTGGAGGATTCTTCTCAGGAGAAAATTAGAAAAAACACGTTCAGCCCAAGGAAAAAACATAAGCAAATCAGCAAATGAAAAATGATGACAAAACTCTAGGCAGAATTACGTTTGTGCATCCCCCAACAAAAGGGTCTGGTTCCCACCTGATCTCCCTATAGTGACCCCCACCATCGGCCCATGTCCATAGAGACTTCAACCGTTGCCAATATTAACAGAGAAATGATGCTTATCAGTCATCAGAGGAAATCTGAAAAACAGACACCAATATGATCAAAAGAACAAAAGGAACTTAGAGGAAACAGAAACAATGCAGAGGAAAGGAAAACCTATAAATACTCTCCAAGAGGTAAGAGAAGACAATGTGGAACAAGAAAGAGCTCTTGGAGATTAAAATAATAGCTGAAATTAAAAATCTGATAAAAGGATTGGAAATTAAAGTTGAAGAAAAAGCCCAGAATGCAAAACAAAGAGAAAAAGATTGGAAGGGATGAAAGGGATTGCAGGATATCCAACATCAGTTTAAAGGAGTTTCAGAAAGAAAGAATGAGAAGAGAAAATGGAGGCAAGATTATTAGCAAAGGTATCATAGAGGAAAATTTCTCCAAACTAGAGATTTTCAGATTAAAAAGACCTTCCACAGTGCTGAAATATATTTTCTACCTTCATCTGAATGGCGGTCACATTGGTGTATATATTTGTAAAACACATTTGAGGTGTTCACTTAAGGTTAGTGCACTGTACAAAATTTACTACGTATATTTTAAAATTCGGGAGCTCTGGTAGCATAGTGGCTAAGGCACTTGACTGCTAACCAGAAGGCTGGTGGTTCAAACCCACCAGCCACTCCTCGGAAGGAAGGTTGGGCAATCCTACTTCCATAGAGATACTGCCTCGGAAACCCAAGGAGGGGTCGCTATGAGTCAGGGCTGACTCGACGGCACATAACAACAACAACAACAACAATTTTAAAATTCAGTATAAAAAAATGAAATGGAGAGCTATGAACTCACACTGACAACGGACTCTTAGATATGACAACAAAAGCATGTGCAACAAAAAACAAAATAAATAAATTAGACTTCATCAGAATTTAAAACTTTTGTGCATCAAAGGGCTTTTTGAACAAAATGAAGAGATAACCTCCAAATTGGGAGAAAATATTTGGGAACCATATAAAGTTCAATATCCAGACTACATAAAGAACGTCTACAATTCAGGGAGCCCTGGTAGTGTAGTGCCTGAGGCACTTGACTGCTAACCAGAAGGCTGGCGGTTCAAACCCACCAGCCACTCCTTGGAAGGAAGATTAGGGCAATCTACTTCCGTAGTGATACTGCCTCAGCAACCCAAGGAGGGGTCGCTATGAGACGGGTCCGACTCGATGGCATATAACAACAACAACAAACAATTCAGTAACAAAAAGACAACCTAATTTAAAAATGAGCAAAGGACATGAACAGACATTTCACCAAAGACATACAAACTGCCCATACGCACATTAAAAGATGCTCAGTTTTTCATTAGTCATTAGGGAAATGCATATAAAAACCACAATGAGTTACCACTTTACTCCTACAAGGATGGCTATTAGAAAAATGGAGAATAACAAGTCATTGGCAAGGATGTGGAAGAACTGGAACCTTCACTCATTACTGGTGAGGGGGTAAAATGGTGCAGCCCCTGGGGAAATCAGTATGACAGCTGTCCAAAAAAACAACACAGAACTACCATATGACCCAGAAATTTCACTTTTAGTTATATATCCAAAAGGAATGAAAGCAGGGACTTAGATATTTGTACACCAATGTTCACTACACTATTATTGGCAATAGTCAAAAGCCGAAAACAACCCAAGTGTCTGTCCATCAACAGATGAATGGATAAGCAAAATGTGGTATATCCATACCAAACCCAAAAACCAATTCACAGCGACCCTACAGGATATGTGAATAGTCCCACAAGGTTTCCAAGGCTGTAAATCTTCACAGAAGCAGACTGCCTCATCTTTCTCCCACAGAATAGCTGGGTCTGAAATGCTGACCTTTTCCAATTAGCAGCCAAGTTTTCAACCACTGTGCCACCAGGGCTCCTTTTATCCATATAAAAGAATATTACTATGGATATAAGGGAAAATGAAGTTCTGATACATGCTACAACATGGGTAAACTTTGAAAACATTATACTGAGTAAAATAAGTCAGAGACAAAAGGATAAATATTGCATGATTCCACTTACACGAAATATCTAGAATAAGGAAAGGCACAGAGACTTTTTGGTTACTTGGGTGGGGTGGGGAGTGGTGAATGGAAAGGTACTGCTTGAGGAGCACTAAATCGCTGTCACAAGTGGTAATGGATAGTGGTGGTGACTGTACATCATAAATTAAGTAAGGTCACTAAATTGTACAAATAAAAGTGGCTAAAATAACAAATACTTTGTTATATATACTTCACCACAATAAAAATCTTGGGGGCTGGTAAGGAGGCTACAGGTAGAAAAGAGATATGCATTTTTTCTTTATCTTTCCAGTGTAAAACAACAAAATGCTAATAACAATAATTGTCTCTGAGGAGGGGGTCAAGGTTAAGAGCAAAACTGACTTTTCATTGTATACTCTTTCAATCTATTTGAGTGTTTACCATATGTATCATTTTTAATGTCAATTAAAACAACTTAAAATAAAATAAAGCCAAAACCAAACCAAACTCACTGCCGTTGAGTCGGACCCAATCCATAGCGACCCCTTCTTGGGTTTCTGAGGCAGCATCACTATGGAAATAGATTGCCCAACCTTCCTCCTGAGGAGTGGCTGGTGGGTTTGAACTGCTAGCCTTCCAGTTAGCAGTCAAATGCCTTAGGCACTATGCCACCAGAACTCCTAAAATAAGGACGTTAATGGAAAGCAACTGACTTATAAATGGGTTCACAAACAACTAAGTTAATAAAAATACAGCTGTACTTGGGAGAAAGGAGGAGTAATTCAGAGCATTCTGAAAGGAAAGGGGGCCAACTCAACCTCACAGACATATACAGAACATTCTATAAAAAACAATACACATTCTTTTCCAGTGCACATGGGTCATTCTCCAGAACATACCATGTGTTAGGCCACAAAACAAGCCTCTATAAATCTAAAAACGTTGGAAAACTACAAAGCGTCTTCTCGGATAATGCTAAAATATTAGAAATCAATAAGAGGAAGACCAGGGGAAAAAACAAATACATGAAACTGAATAACACATTGCTCAAGAATTACTGGGTAACAGAAGAAATAAGGTATGAAATGATAATATTCCTAGAAACAGATAAGAATAAAATACAACATATGAAAATCTTTGGGAGATAGCACAATCAGAGTAGAGAACAATTTATGATAAATGCACACATCAAAATAGACTAAATCAATACCTTAACCCAACAACTCCAACAATTAGAAAAAGAGCAACAGTCTCCAGAAGAAATAAGATCAGAACAGAAATAAATGAAGCAGAAAACAGAAAAAAAGACTAGAAGCTGGTTCTTCAAAAAAATTAACAAAGTCTACAAACACTGGCAAATTTAACTAAGGAAAAGAAAGAAGAGAAGATGCAAATAATACAAATCATCAATGAAATGGATGACATCACAACAGGACCAACTGAAATAAAAAGGATAATAACAGAATACTATGAAGAACTGTACTCCAACAAATTTGAAAACCTGGAAGAAATGGACAAATTTCTAGAGACACAAGACCTCCTAAACTAACACAGACTGAGACAGAAAATTTGAATAGATCCATAACAAAAAAACCTCCTGGCCCAGACAGCTTCACTGGAGAATTATATCAAATGTTCAGAGAAGAGCTGATACCTATCCTACTCAAACTATTCTAGAACATAGAAAAGGGCAGAGTACTCTCAAATTTGTTCTGTGAAGCATGCATAACCCTGATACCAAAACTAGGTAACCAAAAAGCAAACTCACGGCCATCGAGTTGATTCCAACTCACAGTGACCCCCATTAGGTTTCCAAGGCTGTATATCTTTACAGAAGACCACTTTATCTTTCTTCCGTGGAGCAGCTGGTGGTTTCAAACCACTGACCTTTTGGTTAGCAGCCAAATGCCTTAACCACTACACTACCAGAACTCCTTGCCAATGAAGCACCTTAAAACCAGGTAGGCTCCTCATGAGCACAATTAAGTGTTCTGGAATTCCCATTCTTCTCAATGTAATCCATAATTTTTTATGATCCACACAAGCAAATGTTTTTGCACAGTCAATAAAACACAAGTAAATATTTAAAACCCAGTAAAGATACCATTAAAAAGGAAAACTACAGACCAATATCCCTCATGAATTTAGGCACAAAAATCTTCAACAAAATCCTAGCCAATAAAATCCAACACTATATCAAACAATAGTACACCATGACCAAGTTTCACACCAGGTATGCAAGGATGTTCAACATCGGAAAGGCAATCAATAATAATGTACCACATAAATAAAACAAAGGAAAATAACCATATGATCGTATCAATCAATTCAGAAAAGGCATTTGATAAAATCCAACACCCTTTCCTGATAAAAACTCTCAGCAAAATAAAAATAGAAGGGAAATTGCTCAATATAATAAAGGGCAAATGCAAAACCAACAGCCAATATTTTTCTCAATGGAGAGAGACTCAAAGCACTCCCCTTGAGAACAGGAACCAGACAAGGATGCCCTCTATCACCATGCCTATTCAACACTGTATTGAAAGTCCTAGCCAGGGCAATAAGGCAAGAGAGAGAAATAAAAGGCATCCAATTGGCAAAGAAGAAGTAAAACTATCTCTATTTGCAGATGACATGATCTTATACATAGAAAATCCAAGAGACTCAACAGGCAAACTACTAGAACTTATTGAAAGATTCAGCAAAGTGGCAGGATACATGATCAACATACAAAACTCAATTGGATTCCTCTAAACCAGCAAAGAGGTCTCTGTGAAAAGGAAAATAAGGAAAGCAGTACCATGTATAATAGCTACAAAGAAGATAAAATACTTAGGAATAAATCTTACTAGGGACACAAAAGACCTGTACAAAGAAAATTACAAAACAATATGACAGGAAACTATAAGAGACCTACATAAATGGAAGAACATGCCATGCTCAAGGATAGTAAGACTGAATACTATGAAAATGTCAATACTACTCAAAGCAATCTATAGATTCAATGCAATCCCAAGCCAGACTCCATCAACATTCTTTAAGGACACTGAAAAACCAATCACTAATATATGGAAAGGAAAGAGACCTCAAATAAGCAAAGCAGTAGTGAAGAAGAAAAACAAAGCAGGTGGTCTCAGCATCCTTGATCTCAAAATCTACTGCACAGCCACAGTAATCAAAACAGTCTAGTATTGGTACAGTGACAGACACATACACCAGAGGAACAGAATTAAGAACCCAGAAATAGACCTATCCACCTATGGACAGCTGATCTTTGACAAAGGGTCAAAACTCATTTAATGGGGGAGAGAGAGCCTCTTTAACAAAAAGTGTTGGCAAAACTGTATATCCCTTTGCAGAAAAATGAAATAAGATCCATACTTCACACCATACACAAAAATGAACTCAAGATGGATCAAAGACTTAAGTGTAAAACTCAAAACTATAAAGTTAATCAGCTATAAAATAGGGGTGAACTTAGGGGCCCTAATTTATGGCATACACAGACGATCAAGCATAATCCAAGATGCACAAACAGCCGAAGATAAACTACATGACAAGGACTCTCTAATAATTAAATTATAGGCTCATCAAAACACTTCTCCCAAAGACTAAAAAGAGAACCAGACAACCAACAAACATGAAGAAATGCTAGCGATCATTAGCCATTAGAGAGATGCAAATCAAAACAATAATGAGATAGCATCTCACTCCAGTAGTAATAGCAAAGTTCAGCAAGACAGAAGAAAACAAACCTTGGTGAGGATGTAGAGAGACTAGAACTCTTATACACTACTGGTGGGACTACAAAATGGTATTACCACTGTAGAAAATGGTATGACGCTTCCTTAAAAAGTTGGAAAGAGAAGTACCATTTGATCCAGCAATACCACTATTAGGAATATAATCTAAAGAGGGAAGATCCAGGAGTGAATAGATATATGCACATCCATGTTCATCACAGCACTATTCACAGTAGCAAAGACATGGAAACAACTTAAGTCTCCGTCAATAGATGAATGGATAACCAAACTATGGTACATACACATAATGAAATACTATGCAACATTAAATAATAATGAAGAATCTGTGAATCACCTCATAACATGGATGAACTTGGAGGACATCATGCAGAGTGAAATAAGTAAAGCACAGAAAGATAAATATTGTATGAGTCCATTATTATAATAATAATACAGTAATGATTGTATCCATTATTATAAAAAGTCGAGGAAGAGTTTACACAAGAAAGGAAATTTTCCTTGTTGGTTACTGGGGATGGGAAGGCAGGAAAAATTATTGACTAGTTAAGAGACATGTGTTGATTTGGGTGAAAGGAAAGGCAATATAACAAAAGTGTGTGACCAACACAATATAACTAAGGAAAAGGAAGACACAGAGAGGTGCATAAAAGGTACAGACAACAAAGGTAAATACTATTACATATATAATACTGGACCAACAGTAATAACAAACACTAATCTATGGGTAGATACATAGACAGGCTGAATGAGCAGGCATGGGTTGTTGTTGTTGTTGTTGTTATTTGCCATCAAGTCAGACCCGACTCATAGTGACCCCTCCTTGGGTTTCTGAGGCAGTGTCATTAAGGAAGTAGATTGCTCCATCTTCCTTCCGAGGAGTGGCTGGTGGGTAGGCAAACTGGAATATACCTATGACTATGCATAGGTTTGGCAGATGATTTATCTGCCAAACACATACATATCTGTATGTGTTATGAAAATGTCCATATATGCTATAGAGTGAACAAAAGACAAAGTTAAGATAACTTCTTAGCCACAACCAAGAACCTTGAGGGAGTGCTTTGGTGGGTTTGCAGGCTTTGGACCATGGTTGCAGAGGACATCGAGCTCATTTGGCACAATATAGTACACAAAAATGTTTTTCTACATCCCACTTTGGTGAGTCGCAACTGGGGTCTTAAAAGCTTGCAAGCAAGAAAAGCTCACAGTCACCAGAAGGAAGAAAATAATCAAGATTCAAGCAGAAATCAATGAAACAGAAAATAGAAGGGCTATAGAAAAAATTAACAAGACCAGAAGTTGGTTTTTTGAAAAGATCAATAAAAAACCACTGGCAAATTTAACAAAGGAAAAGAGGGAGAGAATACAAATAACACGAATAA
>NW_006921654.1:11361848-11375639 GCF_000298275.1 Orycteropus afer afer
TGCAGTCAATGTCATGAGACAAAGTATATGTGAGCTGCTGTATGGAAAGTGATTTTGCTCTGTAAACTTTCATCCAAATCACAATAAAAGTTAAAAAAAAAAAAAAAAAGCTTGCAGGCAGCCATTTAAGATGCAACCATTGGTCTCTCCTCTTCCAGAGTAAAGAAGACTGAAAAAAATTAAAGATGCATGGAAATAATTAGTCCAATGGACCCAGGGACTACAGGAACCTCTGACTACACAACCCTGAGACCAGTGAGACCAGCAGAAGTAGATGGTGCCTGGCTACCAATGCCAACCACTCAGAAAGGGATCAAAATTGGAGATCCTGGATAGTGTGGGGAAAAAAATGTGGAACAAAATACCAAAACATACAAGAGACCAGGTTGGATAGAGACTGATGAAACCCCGGAGACTATGGCCATGAATCACTCTTCAGGCTTGGAACTGGACTCACTCCCACCGCTCCACTCTCAGCCAAAGGACAGGCCTATGAGCTGAACAACTATATCAGGGAGATGTACTCCTTAGAACAGTCAACCAGGAGAAATCAGAAGGGCAGCATTTGCACAGGGAGAAAGATGGCAGGCAGGAACACATGGTTGAGAAGACACAGGGAAGGGGTAACTACATGGAGGAGGTAGGAGGAGAGCTGTTACACTGTGGGGATTGAAATCAATGTCATGAAACAAAACATACATGAACTATTGAATGTAAAATGAATCTGCTTTGTAAAACTGCACCCAAATCACAATAAAAAGTTTAAAAAAAAAAGGAAAGGAAAAGGTTCCCTGACCCTGACCACGAATTTTATCATACTTGGGTAATCTACAGGACCTCTGGTGGTGTAGTGCCTAAGACATTTGACTGCTAACCAGAAGACTGGCGGTTCAAACCCACGAGCCACTCCTCGGAAGGAAGGTTGGGCAATCTACTTCCGTAGTAATACTCCCTCGGAAACCCAAGGAGGGGTCGCTATGAGTCAGATGAGACTCAACGGCAGTGAGTTTTTTAGTTAGGTACAATGGTAGGATTTTTATCAAATTGCAAATGTGGCTCTTAATGGTCAGACTCATAAAAATGTTGAGCCAGAAAGCACTATAGAAATTATAGAGTTCAATTCCTTCATGAGAAAACTGAAGTCTAGGGAGGTCAACTGAATCAATGTTCAAGGGCCCATAATTAGTGGCACTGCCAAACGAGAACCCAGGTTGCCTCCATCCTAACTACCTGGTAGACCACATCAGACTGCATCTTTTGGAAGAGTCTATGCAATAAACAGAAAATCAAATTTTCAAGATCAAACTACCAGTCACTAAAATTTCTAAGGATCTTCATTGCTGTTAGGAGACAGACAAAAACAAACTGCAAATAATCCCTACAAGTACCCTTGAGGTCACTAGGATATCTGTGCTTTTAAAACCCATGACTGTAATTCTTAAATGTAAGAGTATTTCATTTTCCCAGAAATCTCCTGACTTGCAATTTGTTCCCAAAAATCATGGCAGAGGAACTCTGATAGCTCACTTACCCAGAAAGTACTGCATGCTGCCCAAGACAGTCCACAGACATGGCCGTCGCCTGTTACAAAGAACACAGATTCAGTGCTGCAAGCAAACCAAGCCCAAGCTAGTGGAGAGAAGAAGTCACCTTTGACTTTTCCTCTTCCCATCTCCCAATAGTCCCCAGATAGCATTAATTAGGTCCTATTACTTAATGGATACTTTAATCAGTGTATACTTTTACCCTCTTCTAGCTGCCATCTAACTCTTATAATCACCATTCACAGCAGGGCAGCTATTACTTGTTACCCCCCAGACCAGGACTACACACAACCAAGCTACTGCATTCTAAACTGAGGAGCCAGAAGTCCTAGAGGTCTTGGGGAGTCAGACTAGCTCAGAGCAATCAGCAGCTTCTATGCACAAGTTGCCTTTTCCAAGCAATACTTAGCCTGGGACCCCCCCACACACACACACACATACAGGCATATACAATACACATACATACACAAACCCCCCATCCACACCTTTCCAAAGGGCACAGATTCCCTCTCCAAGCCATATGGCAGTTAGTAATATTCAAATGCCAGCCCCATCTTATCCAAGATCATATTCTTATCATTGAGATGCCCAGTTTACATTCAATCTGAAATTTCTAGCACATTTTACTGGTTCCCATGTCCTAAGTCCCCCAAGTCCTAGGAAACACTATCTTTTTGGGATACAATGTCCAATTCCCAAAAGACTGCACTGAGTCAACTAGAAAGCATTAGGCTAATTCTAATCATGGTAGGTATAGCCCTCAATTCTCTTACTTGCACAAATTCAAATCTTGATATATCCTCATAGCATTACCACAAAATAGTCTGCACCTTTGAATGGTGCAAAGTCCAACCTTAGATGGCAATGGGTAGGGTAAGAATATTTGGTTACACAACTCGAAAAATATAATCAATGTCACTAGATGGTACATGTAAAAACTGTTGAATTGGTGTATGTTTTGCTGTGTATATTCTCAAAAACAATGAAATAAATAAAATTTAAAGGAAAAAAAATGCTCTAAGTCTTTGCAAGAAACTATCAAGAATCTATTTTGTACTTTCTGTCACAAAGGGAAACCAAAATTCTCTCCTGCGTCCTCACTAGTCACACTCACGGGTTCCTCACACTTGTATACCCTCAAGAAACACGTCACGGGTAATACTGGGGACAAAAAGCCAGAGTACTCTCTCTGGAGGCTGAAAAGTAATTAATATGCATCCTTCATTCCACTAAAGTCATGTACAGAGAAAAGCCCATCTGGTAAGGCAGGCAGTGAGATGTCATTTCCAGAAGTCTTCTTCCGTGCAATTTACAAATTAATGGCAGGAAAATAGGCAAAACAGTACCTCTGGACTGGCAGGGCTTCAAACCAGTTCTTTCCAGTTCAGTCATGGCCAAAGAAGTAAAATTGGAACAGCCCCGAACTTGTAAAATGTGGGTACACGAGAATTATAACCAGAACAGGAAAAGTTACAGGTTGACATCCTGCTAGAAATTTAACCTCCCTCTTAAAAAACAAGGGCGGCATGCATGTTGTATAGCAGCCGAATCTCTTGACTGGCAGAGTCGGAAACAGTGGTGCCTGGCTCACGATGGCGGTCAACTGCTCCACTTTGAATGTGTGTCGTGCTCAACAGTCCTGCAACAATCCAGTCTCCTACATCAGGCTTCTGAAAGGGCTCACTATGCCTCTGCCGAATCTCCCATTTCAGAGCTTCGACTCGTAATTTTTCCCATTCCAGTACACTCGCATTTAAAAATTTAGTCTATTTTGATTTCACTGTGCTGGCCATGACTGAACCAGTTGGAAGCCCTGGATTCTTGGTCTTTGGTGTACACATTAGGAGCCCTGGTGGTGTAGTGGTTAAAGCATTTGGCTGCTGACCAATGAAGTTGGTGGTTCAACTATGAGTACAAAGAGAAATAATTTATCTGCACTTCCAAAGTTCCTTAGTTTCTTTAATACCTCCTAGGATAATAAGGCTACTTCTCAGGAGGAAGGTTGGGTAATCTACTTCCATAATGAGACTGCCTGGGAAACCCATGGAGGGGTCGCTATGAGTCAGGTCCGACTCGACAGCACATAACGACAACAAAACAACAGGATAATTAAGGTGTGATAGTTCACTGCCTGCTTTGTGAAACCTTCTTCTTAGAGTAGAGGAATCTGACGAACAAAATTTTGTGTATCTTACCCCAAACACTAATCTAACGTAAAATTTCAACCATATCCTCTTTTGACCTTTGTTCTTCCATACTGAAGAGTCCTCTCCCACCTGTGGGAAAAAAAACTTGTTGTTCAGAAGTGGTTCCTGTCAAAAGAGACATCTTTAAACAGAAGAGAATAAAGTTCTTTTCAACAGTCCTTGTTCCTTCAACCACAGTAAGGATGGTGGCTTCTGTGACACTAACACTTAGAAAATCACATACCATTTATGAAACGAGAATACCACAGCATTGACGGTGATGTCTGATTCATAATTGCCTGGAGAAAACGTAATTGGTAATATGAAAAGTTTGGCAAACTGATAATTTAGTAAAGGATATCAACTCTATAAGATTCCGTAAACTCCTATACAAACAAATGTGGTCTATCCATACAGTGGTCTATTATTAGGCTATAAAAAAGAATGGAATACATGCTACAATTTGGACAGAATGCAAAAACATTATGCTAAATGGAAGAAGACAGTCACAAAGACCACACATTCTTCAATTCCACCTACACACAACGTCTAGACTAGGCAAACCTGTAGAGACGGAAAGATCAGTGGTTGCTGTGGTAGTTAAGGTTGTGTGTCAACTTGGCTGGGCCTAGTCCAGTGGCTGGGCAACTGGTGGTAGTTATTTCCCCATGATGAGACTGGCAATAAACTCTATGGGATCTACCACAAGCAGCTGAATAGCTGCTTTAGGGATGTGGTCTGATTCCCATATATAAGCAGCAGCTTTGGGAATGGTCTCCAACTTATAGCACGCTTGAACCCTGCATGTAGCTGAGTTGTTGTTCAGCAGCCTGCCATGCTCTGCTGATCTTGGGACTTTTAGGGGACTTGAATTAAACGGCCAGCCATGTGGTGTGGTAATATCATCGGGACTGTGCCTTGCTATTTCTCAACCTTGAGTTTGTCAGCCTCAGCAGCCAGCAGCTGAGTGAAGAAAAGCCTCCAGCTTCAGTGGGCCAGGAGCAGGAGCCAGAGCTGAAGCCCAAGGCTGAGGGGCTTTCACCCAGCTCCTAGAGCCTGGCACTTTGAACTCAGACTTAAAGCCTCCAAATTGTAAGAATAAACTCCTGTTTGTTAAAGCCATCCCATTTGTGGTATAATTCCAGTCAGAGTGGCCAACAGGTAACCAGAACAGTTGCCTAGGGCTGGAAGAACTGGTAGGGTTTGGGGAGTGATGGCTAAAGGGTACAGAGTTTGTTCTTGAGGTGATGAGAAGATTCTAAAAATAACTAGTGCACAATTCTGTGAATACACTAAAGCCCATTAAATTGTACACTTTAAATAGGTGAACTATAAAACATGTGAATTATACCTCAATAAAGCTATGACCAAAAAAGCTTATGCTATAACATTTTCAACTTAAAAAAACAAGTATGACACTTTATGATAGTCAAATGACACTGAATCAGAGATTCATCCATCTCTGGATTAACAGTTACATTTTGGTACAAACGCAAACTTTTTTTTTGAGAAAGTTGATCTCTCTGGGAAGAATCCCTAATACATCTTCCTAGGACTATCTTTCTACCCTGATTCAGTGCAAAGGAACACCTCTCTATAGAGACCTTTGCTGTCATGCAATAGAATCTAGGGTTCATTTGAAATGACTATGAAAGAAATCAACCCTTCCTCTTTCAGTCCCAGCTGAATTAGAAAGAGTTGTTCTGAAGAAAATGAAAGCTCTTTCTTTGCCTGTTCACTCTTCCAGATGATGCAAAGTGGAAACAACACATCAACACAAATCAGAGATAGGCCAGCCCTGATATCAGTGTGTCACCAACCTGGGCAAAGACTATAATATATCCATTATCAAATTTCATAGAATAAAACCACAAACTGAAACCCATTGATATAAAAAGGCTCACACCATTTCAAATGACAAGATCCAATCTCTAAATTAGAGACAGACGCTGGTGCAAGGGCTGTTTCTGAACCATCCTTATTTAATGCTTACTAAAGGTTATCTATCTGAGGGTATTGTTCACATGCTCAGCAGCACAATGGGTGTTTCTCAGGAAGTCTCTCCCTTTAAAGGAGAACATCTCCACCTCCCCACAAACTAAAATGGATGGCACTAGGCAAATCACTTCAACTTTAAAGTCTCAGGTTACTCATTTGTAAAATAAGAGAGTAGATTAGACATCTTTTAAAGGTCCTTCAGCTCTGAGAGTCTATTAAATTTGTTGCTGTTGGGCCAAGTCTGTTGTTTCCTTAAGCAAATTTTCTAATATCACATTAATTAGTAACATTCAATGAGCACTTAACATATGCTGACCACTGGGTTAAATGTTCTGCAGTGATTATCTCATTTAATCCTCACAGCTACCCTGTAAGATAGGAGGCAGAAAAGAACAGCAATCCTAAGAAAGGCTGGCTTGCAAGGTTGGCCTTTGACTGGTGTTTGGACACTAGAATTTGGGAGTGTTCCCACCTTTCTCCAACTGATAAGAGTGGCTCACTATGCCTAAACCGTTTGTACAACGTGGTTCATGCGAAACACCTGCTTTCTTCTGGGAGTCTGGAATTTTGGTACCACCAGCCACTCCTCGGAAGGAAGGTTGGGCAATCCTACTTCTGTAGTGATACTGCCTCGGAAACCCAAGGAGGGGTTGCTACGAGTCGGGTTTGACTCGACGGCACATAACAACAACAACAGACAGAGGGTGCCTATGTAACTAACCCGTAACAAAAACCTTGGGCACTGAGTCTCTCACAAGCTTCCCTGGCAGATACATCTCACACACGTTGCCACAGATGACACTGGATAAGTTAAGTGCATTTTATGTGACTTCTCTGGGAGAAGACCCTTGGAAGTTTGCTGCTGGTATCCTCCAGACATCATCCCATGTGCCTTTTCCCTTTGCTGATTTTGATCCTTTCACTACAGCAAATCACAGCCATGAGTATAACTGTAACTGAGTCCTTCCCTCTTAGCAGATCACTGAACCTATGGGTGGTCTCAGGGACCCCTGGCATAGGTAGGTACTATTATCCTAATTTTATGGATAAAGAAACTGAAGCTTAGAAAAGTTAAATAATTTGCCTAAGATCACAGACCAGATGAGCAGCATCAACTTGATCCAGACCCAGGGAGCCTATCTCCAAACCCTTAATCTCTTTGCTATTTCATGCTCTTCCTCCATTCATCACTGTATCTTCATATGAAGTTTTCTAGGAAACAAATAATTAGTAACTTCCACAAGGAACATCCCTGCTGCTTCCCTACTGCCCACCCTCATAGTTTAATTTGAACTTTCAGTGAAACTAGAAAAGCAGAGACCAAAGCTGGATTTCTCCAGAAAAATATATTGTTGTTGTTGTTAGGTGCTGTGGAATCAGTTCTGACTCATAATGACCCTATATACAACAGAATAAAACATTGCCTGGTCCTGCACCAACCTCGGGAGCTCTGGTGGCATAGTGCCTAAGGCATTTGACTGATAACCAGAAGGCTGGCAGTTCAAACCCACCAGTCACTCCTTGGAAAGAAGGTTGGGCAATCTACTTCCGTAGTGATACCGCCTCAGAAACCCAGGGAAGGGTCGCTATGAGTCAGATCCGACTCGATGGCAGTGAGTTACTATGCTTGAGCCCATTCCTGCATCCACTGTGTCAATCTATCTCGTTGAGGATCTTTCTCTTTCTAGCTGACCCTCTACTTTATGAAGCATGATATCCTTCCCCAAGGACTCCCTCCTGATAATGTGCCCAAAGTTCTCACCACAGTTGCTTCTAAGGAGCATTGTGGCTGTACTTCTTCCAAAACAGATGTGTTTGTTCTTCTGGAAACCCATGGTTCAGTGGTTAAGGCACGTGGCTGCTAACCAAAAGGTTGGCCTTTCAAAGCCAGCTGCCACACACTAGGAGAAACATGTGGCAGTCTGATTTCGTAAACATTTACAGCCTTGGAAACTCTATGGGGCAGTTGTATTCTGTCCTTTAGGGTCACTATGAGTCAGAACTGACTTGACAGCAGTGGGCTTGTTGGGTTTCCTCTATATTCCAGGCACTGGAAATACAGCAATCAACAAATAAGGTCCTTATCCTCACACAGCTTATACTTCAACAGTGGGAAGAAAGACTGAAATTGTGGGTGAGGTTAAGAGTGGTGTACAATATGATCTGACAAGTAGTCCAATACATAGAATAGTCCAAAACAAGGAATTTTTATATATATATAGGAGCTCTGGTAGCATAGTGCCTAAGGCACTTGACTGCTAATGAGAAGGCTAGCGGTTCAAACCCACCAGCCACTCCTTGGAAGGAAGGTTGGGCAATCTACTTTTGTAGTGATAACTGCCTCGCAAACCCAAGGAGGCGTCGCTATGAGTTGGGTCCGACTTGACAGCAAATAACAACATACATACATACATACATATATGTGTGTGTGTGTGTGTATGTATAGTTTATTGTGATTTGGGTGCAAATTTACAAAGCAGATTAGTTTACTCTCAACAGTTCATGCACATTTAGTTGCACAGCCCCAATTACAATCCCAACAATAAAAAACTCTCCTCCCATCTCCTCCATGTGACTACCCCTTCCCTGTGCCCTTCTTATGTCTGCATTCCTGTCTGTCCAGCTTTCCCTCTATGCAAATGATGCCCTTCTGATATCTCATGGTTGACTGATCTAAGTAAGAGGTGCATCTCCCTAGGGTACATGGGTGCATCTCCCTGGGGTAGGTATTCTCCTTGTAGGCCTTTCTACTGTTTGGCCGAGACCTGAAGGGAATTTATATTTTATCCTAGGTACAACAGAAGCCACTAAAAGATTTTCATCCAAAGAGGGATATGAACAAGTTCATATTAAAAAAAAAAAAAATTATCAAAGCATAGTTCAAAATCAGGAAAAACTAGAAACAACCCAAATGCCCATAAATGGGTGAATGAATACACAAACTGAGGCCCAACATACAATGGAACACTATTTGGTAAAGAAAAAGAAGGTGTTAACTGATACATGAGACAACAGAGATGAACCTCAAAAATATTAAGCTAAGTTAAAGAAGCCAGACTCAAATACATACTGTATGATTCCACTTGCTACAGGAATCTCATCAGAGATTTTGAGGGGTTGAAATGTGGGAAAGGATAAGTCTTAGTTATCTAAGACTGCTATAATAGAAATACCACAAGTGGGTGGCTTTAACAAACAGAAAGTTATTTTCTCACCATTTAGAAGGCTAGAAGTCTACATTCAGTGTGCTGGCTCTAGGGAAAGGCTTTCTCTCTCTTTGTCAGCTCTGGAGGAAGGTCTTTGTCTCTTCAGCTTCTGCTTCCTGGTTCCTTGGAGAGCTCTCTGTGTCTTGGCATCTATCTTGCCCCATCTCTACTCTGTGCTCTGCTTGCTTGTTTAGTCTCCTTCGTATCGCAAAAGATACGGACTCAACAGACACCCTACACTAACCCAGCCTCATTAATATAACAGAGGCAACCCATTTCCAAACGGGATTATAACCACAACTATAAAGGTGAGGATTTACAAAACACTTTTTGGGGACACAATTCAATCCCTAACAGGGCACAAAGGAACTTCCTGGAATGATGGGAACGTACTTATCCGAATTGTTGTGGTGGTTACATAACTACACACATTTTTCAAAACTCAACAAATTATTACTTCAATAGGTGGATTTTGTTGTATGTTAATTATATCTCAATAAACCTGGCTTTTAAAAAAAATCACTCTGGCTGTGTGGAGAATGGACTGGAAGGAGGCAAGAGCGCTAGGAAAAGGTGAACAGCTATTTTGGACATAACTGAGTTTGAAACGCCTTTGAGATGCCTAAGTAGAGACATAGTAAGCAGCTGGTTATGAATCTGCAGTATCTACCTCCATCACAATGGTCGTATTCTGTGTAATTTTGCACGTACCATTAGAGTTAGGGGAGCTCTGGTAGCATAGTGCCTAAGGCATTTAACTGCTAACCAGAAGGCTGGCGGTTCAAACCTACCAGCCACTCCTCGGAAGGAAGGCTGGGCAATCTACTTCCACAGTGATACTGCCTCGCAAACCCAAGGAGGGGTAGCTATGAGTCGGGTCTGACTCAACGACACTTAACAACATTAGAGTTATAGAGATTTCACTGCTTATGTTAAGTTGGAGTCTGCCATCCTGCCTTTCCTTGAGAGTGGAAACTATTTAACCTGCACGCTTCTCAGTATCCTTTACTTTCCAATACCACAGACATTAGTCACAAGCAGAGATTTAAATGGCAATGACTTACATTTTAATTAAATTAAAAGCACAATGTTTCAGTCTCCTAGCCCTATTTCAAGTGCTCAAACCACATTTCCATCAACACAGAAAGTTCTATCAGATGATGTTGCCCTGTGAGATTATTCCTAAGTTTTCTTATAGTGCTAACACTCATTGATCCAACGATTACAGGACCACTTCAGAGTTGTTGGCACACAGTACAGGTTCTTGACTATTAAATGGCAGCAGTAATATTGCAAGGCCTTGTTTTATAAAGCAAGCAACATTTGTATGAATTGTAAAAAGAGTTTCACCTTTGAGGCTGGGGTTTTTCTCTGAGAAATGTTTAAAAAAAAAAAACCTATTTTTAAGGGCCAGGTTTGCTGGTCTGATAGAGCCTGGTGGAACCAGAGACTATGGCCCCTAGCTGCCCTTCAAGTCTGGAATCAAACACACACCTGTGGCTTCCAGCCAAACAAAAGACAGGTATATGAACTGAACATTTACCCGAGGTAGATACACTCCTTGGAGAGAACAATCATGGGAGAAAGAAGGGCTATTTATGCACAGGGAGACAGCTCAGGGGGCAGGAGTACATGGAGGGATGGATACAGAAAAGAGGTAGCTATCGGGAGGAAGTAGGAGGGGAGCTGTTGTACTGGGGTAAATTGTAGTCAATGTCAGAAGACAATGTATGTGTGAACTTCTGTATGGAAAGTGAACTTGCTCTGTAAACTTTCACCCGAATCACAATAAAAAAAAAAGTGGTTAAAAAAAAACCCACATATTTTTAAAAGATGAAGGGTATTTTGAAAACTATTCTTTTGACATTCCTTTTCAAAAAGGCATTATGAAGATTTTTAACTGTTCTTTCTGCATTACTGAAGTAGTTAATAAAACAGGTTCCCACTCCTCCCTCCCTATCATGAGAATCAAATACAAAACCATACCAAGTCACACCAAGAGCTACTCTTCTTAGTGAACACAAAAATTAAAAAGAAAAACAGAAACTCCCACAAGGCCGTTACACTGCAGAATTTACTTTGTTCCTTTTCTAGGACAACTGCTGTTTAAGTTTAATTATTTGACACTACTGCATAGCATCCTGATATATGTGTCAGCACCCTCTCTGCAGGTTTCCTCAATTACATCTCTATAGTGAAGGTGGGGTGAGACTACCTGCGTTTCTATGAGAATTATAGGGCTTGAAGATTAGTAGCTTCCAAATTAGCAGGCTCTGAAGCATAATGCATGACTCCATTTGGTCCTAGTCCCCAGTGAAAGCAATTAACAGAAGGGTAAGAGGAACATGGCTCCTTTCTCTAGGGGCTGGTGTCTCCCTTAGGAGAGCAGGCCTCACGGAGACGCTGTGCTGACAGAGCAAGGTGCTTTAGGATCCCTTCAGCCAAATGATGCTGCTGCTGCTCAAATTCTTCACAGGGCTGCATATCAGAGAGCAAATCCGTGTGGCTCCTCCACTCACTAATCTTGAGGGCAAAGGAGGAAATGGGATTTTTGAAAGAAAGTACATCACCCCTTATTGTAACCCACATTTCCTTCCCTTCAGTATCAATCACCTGAGGATCAGCCTCAAACCTGGCACAGTATGCACCCAGTAAGCATTCAATAAATACCTGTTGAACAAATGACTAAATGAAAGTTCAGCACACAGAAGGCACTGTCCTAGATGCTCAGGGAGGAGGAACATATTTATTGTGAAACAACTCTATGATGGGCCCAGAGTGACCCACAATGAGGCCAAGTAGAGTGATGAGCTGAACAAGGGTTCTGGGGCCAGTCACCAGTGTTCAAATGCCAAGGTGGGTAAGTAAGGGGAGGCGTTGGGCTCAATCTCAGCAAGCCCATCGGGGTTAACAACTATTTATCATTCAGGGTACTTCCATGAATTAAGGAGGTGGGATGTAGGTAAGTCATTTAGCAAAAGACCAGGCACAGAGAAGAAAAATGGTAAAAATCCCTATTAAATGTTAATGGTTCTTAAGGCTTAAGATGTGCCAAGGGTGCTACACCTTCTAAATGTATCACACCTCATAAAATTCTCACCCCATCCCTATGAAGTAGGTATGATTACCTACCCTCTATAAGTAAAAAGGCAGCTCTGGTGGTCTAATGCCTAAGGCATCTGACTGCTAACCAGAAAGCTGGCGGTTCAAACCCACCAGCCACTCCTCAGAAGGCGGGTTGGGCAATCTACTTCCATAGTGATACCGCCTCAGAAACCCAAGGAGGGGTCACTATGAGTCGGCTCCCTGACGTGCTGAGAGTGATGGCAGAATACACGCAATGGTCCACACTCCTATTCACTACACGGTATTTTTCACCATTATAGCATGTACAACAACGTAAGAAAAGAGCACTGGTGGCGCAGTGGTTAAAGCATTTGACTAGGAAGCAAAAGGTCAGTGGTTCGAACCCCTGTGCAGAAGAAATGAGGTGGTCTGCTTCCGTAAAGATTACAGCTTTGGAAACTCTATGCAGCAGTTCTACTCTGTCCCACAGGGTCGCTATTGCTCGGACTCCACTCGATGGCAATGGGTCTGGTTGTGGGTTAAACACTTAAGAAAGCCTAGGCGCTGAAATAGGCACTTTGCAAGCAGTTTTTATCGAATCCTCCCCCATAAGACAGGATTAAGTCCCCACAGCTGAAGCTCAGAGCTGAGGCAACTTGTGCGACTTGCCCAGAGTCAGTAAGGGAGGTGCGGGGTCTCCTCGTTCACCCTAGGTCGCGCGAGGCTTCTCCTCAGCACTGGCGCGCAATCTCTGTGCTTCAGTGTCCAAGGCGGACCCCACTCCCCGAACCCCCAGCTTCTGTGCCCGCCCCAAACGACCCCAACGGTCAAGGGCCCCCTCGTCCGTCCGAGTCTGACAGCTCCCGGTCCCCCTCACGCACCCATCCAACCTAGGCCTGGGGTCTCCCCGCCGCCCTCAGGACGGCCCAGCAGCGTGGGGGAGGGGAAATAGGGCGCATGCCCAAAGGCTCCATTCGGCCCCCAGCTCACCTGCGAGTCGCGGAACTCCACCACCACATTTTCGCTGCTCCATCGCGCCGCCATCTCCTACCCCAGGCCGGCGTCAGACCCTCGCCAGAACTCCCTTCCGGGGCGCCCAGCGCCCCACGCAGCCCTGGAGTCACTCTGCCACGCTTGGTCCCCGCCTCCTCCCCCCCGACCTCAAACCATTGGCTGACCCAAACTTAGGCTCTACCCCCTCCTCTCGGCTTCTCCAATTGAAGCACAACGCCTGTCAAAGACAGACCCGCCCCTTCACGTCCATCACTCAGCTTCAGTCAGCTACACTCCTCGAGGCTGCCAACCCGCCGCCTGCTGGGAGCTCTGTCGCGGGTTGTAGTGCAAGGTGGAGCAGCGCGTGGTAAATGAGGAAGGGCTGTGCGGTTATGTGTGGAGGCGCATGTTGCCTACCTTCTCTCTGGTGGTCCAGGGATAGCCCAGGCCCAAAACCCGACAGACCAGCAAACTAAGGGAAGACCTCTGCCCCTGAGGCATCTCCCTAAAGATACCACAAGGCTTCCATAGTATGGTCCAGGGACCAACGGAGGTCTCTGCCATCCTTTCAGGCAAGGGCTCTCCAAAGGAAACATAATGTTCGTAAGCATACTAAGAAGTTATTTGCCTTTGTTAACTCTCGTTCTTCACCAGTGTACAGTGGAGAAACGTTTTGCAAGAGATTGAACGTAGAAGCGGATGTAAGAATCCACCTATTTTCTATTAAACCAGATACTAAAGATACAAAGGGAGCTCTGGTAGCATAGTGCTTAAGGCACTTGACTGCTAACCAGAAGG
>NW_006921654.1:11380037-11382856 GCF_000298275.1 Orycteropus afer afer
AGCTACTGGGAGAAAAGTGTCGGTAGGAGGACACTATTATATGGATAAATATAATAAACATAAATTATTTCAAGAAGGTAACCTCCATAATTTTTAAGACCTGCCCCCGTCATGAGCTCTATAACACTTTCAAGTGTGTGAAGGGTTCCAGAATGCAATCATTGTGAGAAGAGTTGTGTTACAGCATAATGGGTGGTGATTATATATCCCTCTTCAGACCCACCTTTTCAAATCCTGACTCAAGTGGCTGGATTAGCCCATTTCTCTGTTGGAGGGAGAGATGACCACCTCATTTGGTTATGGAGTTTAGCACAGGGACTGGATGTAGTAAATGCTCAAGTATAAACTATTATTTTTGTTGTTGATATTATCACTATTTCTATGTGCAAATTAATGCATAGATGTTGTTACATACATGGAGCTCTGGTGGCGTAGTGCCTAAGGCGTTTGACTGCTAACCAGAAGGCTGGCAGTTCAAACCCATCAGCCACTCCTTGGAAGAAAGGTTGGGCAGTCTACTTCTGTAGTGATACTGGCTCGGAAACCCAAGGAGGGCTCACTACGAGTCAGTGGACTTGATCGCAGTGAGTTTGGTTTGGTTTGTTTGATTTGGTTTGGTTTGGTTTGGTCTGGTTAGGTGCAGGTGAGTGGATTTTCTATGCATAGCGATCCCATTTGACAGAGTAGAACTGCCCCCTACAGTTTTCTAGGCTGGAATCTTTAAAGGATCTGCTCTCCAAGTCTTTCTTTTGTAGAGCCACTGGGGGGTTTTGAACCACTGATTGTGATTGGCAGTGAGCACTTAACCATTGTGCCACCAGGGCTCCTTCATTGCATGGATCAAAATAAGAAAATGTGGTCCCCTTTCTTTCATGAAGTATTGGATGTAATGGTTCCGACAGACTTTTCAACTGGTGAGGGTGACCAACTTGGCCCAGGTTATACACAACTCAACTTTCCCAGTTTTAGCACTGCAAGTCTTGCATCCAGGGAAGCCATTCAGTCCCAGGCAAACTGGGACTGTTGGTCACCTGTAACCGTTATACCCTTAGCAGAATGAATTCTGTTTCATAATAGACTTGCAAACAATTTACCAGGGAAGGATAGACTAAATGAGGGACCTGAAATGGCTTCCTGAAGGAAATGACAATTGACCTTTACAGTGAATTTTAGGTATCCCCTACATTTCAAAATTTCGCTTCATGCCACTTCATTTTAGGAAAGACCTTCATTAGTACCTGTTTTTGCTAATAAACAACAAAAATAATCTAAACAAGATTTGCACTTTAACAGAAAAAAGGCAAAAAGCAAAACTAGTGTTCAGTATTTATTTGGCAAACTATTAAAAAGGCAGCAACCTCCCATCCCCCACCCCCAGGATGAGAATGGCATGGCACTCTCCCTCCCCTGGAACTATCCTTAGCATCTCAGTAGTGCCTAAGGCATCTGAGTGCTAACCAGAGGCTGGCGGTTCAAACCCACCAGCCGCTCCTTGGAAGGAAGATTGGCAATCTACCGCCGTAGTGATACTGCCTCAGAAATCCAAGGAGAGGTTGCTATGAGTTGGATCTGACTCGACGACAGCTGCCATAGCTTTGAACTGTATCTGTGAACACTGTATGTTAGTGTTATTTTAGGTTTTCTGTGTTATTTGGTAGGTTATTTTTTGCATGTGGAAATGCTCAAAATTTTTTCCCTAGTGAGTTAATGGTGATTGCTTCTTTACTTTGCACCAAAAGGTTTCATAGGCGCACTCTCATTTCAGAGAGTGGGGGAAACCTGCGTTTCAACATAAAGAACCTGAAATGTAAAGAGAAGGGTGCGTTCCAAATACATAAAGCAGTTCTCCCATTAACTCTCATGGCACTGTGTTTCTTTCCTTCAAAATATACATCACAGTTTACAATTCAGTATATTCAAGCTTCAAGAGGACAGGGACTGGGTCCTTTCTGTTCAGCCCTGCATGATGCCTTTGCATACAAGCGCACCATGAATATTTCTACAATGAATGAATGAAAAGAACACAAAAAGTCATAACCCCAGAGTGTGGGCTTCGTCAGAAGGTCATTTTTTGTGTAAACAAGAGTCATTTCAGAAGCTGTTTAAGGCCCTTACTTGTTATTCTTTATACCATGAAGGGAATCCATAATCACCAATCATTCTCCTTAAAATCCCTTTCACTTTCTTTCCCATCTACCTATCAGAAATCCTTATACAAAAAAAAGCCATTGCCGTTGAGTCAATTCCGACTACTATCAGCCTTACAGGACAGAGTAGAACTGCTCCATAGGGTTTCCAAGGCTGTAATCTTCACAGAAGCAGACAGGCATATCCTTCCTCCCAAACAGCTGGTAGGTTTGAATGCCCAACCTTTCAGTCAACAGCCAAGCACTTGACCACTGAACCACCAGGGTTCCTTTCTCACACTCTACGGCCCTTAAAAATCTGAAAATTAATTTTTTAAATTAAAGCACTAAATTACTTAAATTATAAATGTAATTAACAAATGTAAAAGCTCTGGCTTACACCTTCCTCTAAAGGTCTCCTTCCTGCCTCCTTGTTTCCTCTCATTTCTCTCTGTCAAAAAGCCACGGACTGCTCCAGAGAGCAGGCCTCCACTCACAGGACCAGAAAGGGGAAGGCCTGAAAACGGCCCAGGGGCACAGGGAGGGGAGAAACAAAGAATATTTTCCGTGCATGCTTATCATGCTTATGTCATCACATGGGAATAAATGAATAAATCAACTCATCTAACACACTGCATACTAATTTGTTTATTTCCTGGTATCTAGTTGTTGTTGTTGTTTGTTGTTAAGTGC
>NW_006921654.1:11383976-11385136 GCF_000298275.1 Orycteropus afer afer
CCTGCCTGCTACTTTGGACGTCCCTGAGTTGTATCTTCTCACCTGTAACCCTGGTGCTGACTGCTCTTCTGTCCGGTTTCCTGGCTTTTATCCCCTTTCTCCTGCTCTTCCAGCCTGCTGCTCTGGGCGGGCCTGAGTTTCCTCTCCTCACCTAATCCCTTCGGCTGATTGCTCTTCTGTCTGGGTTCCTGACTTTTAATCCCCTTTCTCCTGCTCTTCCCGCCTGCTACTTTGGGCGTCCCTGAGTTGTCTCTCCTCACCTCTAACCCTGGTGGTATCTAGTAGATGCTCAATAAATCTCTTTGAATAGTTAATTAATACATAGTCATGTACTGTGGGTGTCTGGCAGGATGTAGTGATCAGTAAGGATGGGAAAGTTAGAAAGATGGTCGTGAAGGGCCCTGCTAGGAGTTTGAGCCTTATTTTGCACAAATACGTCAATTACAAAGCTCTCTATTTGTGTGTTTATGTATAGCTTTGTAATTGGTTTCCCGCCAAATCCAGTAGGACTGCCCTGGTCTGAGCATTCTGGTTCTCAAAACTCTGCTTGTCATGGCTCACAGGCACTGAATGCATTTTGGGTTCAAGTCCTTAGTGTTCTGTCTCTCAATGTTTTTTTTTTCTTGAAGGGGGAATAGGACTAGTAGGATTTGAAAGCGGGAGTGAGTGCCGTGCAAACTGTCCTTGGGCCCTTTCTTCCTTTCTCCTCACACCTTGTCATAAAGAAAGAGCGAAGGCAGAGGGGGATTAGTGCAGGAGATCCTGGATAGAGTGGGAGAACGAGGTGGAACAAAACTGAAAATCATGAACAATTAAAAGGACCAGGTTTGCTGGTCTGATAGAGCCTGGTGAGACCCCTGAGATGACGGCCCCAGCTGCCCTTCAAGTCTGCAATTGAACCCACTCCTCTAGCTTCCAGCCAAATAATAGACAAGCACATGGGCTGAACATTTACATCAGGTAGATACACCATTTGAAGTGATCAATTATGGGAGAACAGAAGGACAGTGTTTGCATAGGGAGACAGCTCAGGGGCTGGGATTGCATGGGAGGGAAGGACACAGGGAAGAGGTAACTATGGGGAGGAAGTGGGAAGAAAGCTGTTACATTGTGGGGAATTGCAGTCAATGTCATGAGACAAAATGTGTATGAACTGCTGT
>NW_006921654.1:11385791-11386883 GCF_000298275.1 Orycteropus afer afer
CCTCTGGCTCAGGAAACAGAGAGAAGCCCTGGGTTTCCCGCTGCTTCTCAGGAGCTGTTGTTCTATGTGCCATGGAGTCAATTCCAGCAACCCTATGGAACAGAGTAGAACTGCCTCATAGGGTTTCTTAGGGTAATCTTTTCAGAAGCAGAGTGTCAGGTGAGTGCCAAGAGGGCTCCTTTTCCCAAGAGTAGACAGTCCCTAATGAACCATTTCCCCATTTTCTGAACTCCCCAACTCAGGAATTATCATATTCTTTCCAAGACATTAAAAACTAGGGCTTTGCAGCATTGTCACGCTCTTGCATTTGCAAAGGGCTGTAGCAATCGACAGTGCCAGCTTTCTCCTGACTGCTCAGGAGGTGGGTCAGCGGTTTATTAACCCTCTTTCACAGCTGAAGGAGGGTGAAGCTCACCCAGCGTCAGTTGAGCATGAAGCTAAAAAACCAGAGATCACAAATCTAGCTGAGCTATTTCTGTATCTGACATCCTTGCATTGAGAACATTCAGAATGACTTTCTACCCTCCCCAGATCCATTAATTACCTGAAGGGGGAAACTTGGTATCAATCACAGACTGGACTCTTGGCAACAAAGACAAAATGAAAGTATTCTGAGGCCCCAGGTCTCAGTGGATGCCTGTTGATACAGCAGGAATCACCTTATCCCTAAATTGTAAAGTGTAGAAACAAGCAGCAGGATGAAGACCTTTCCTAGTGGAAAAACCATCTTGTCACTGCTCTGTTTTCCAATACAGCATTTTCATTTCAGGGGAAACACTGACCTTTGAAGACAGATGTGCACAAGGAATAACATGGCATTGCCTGGGAAAGGCTGCCCATTGAGGCTCCTATAGGGCACCTAGAATTTAGTGTCCTCACCTCCAAAAAGAAGGAGTTTCACCTCTGCAGTTTAGGAGTTCAGCTGTTCAGTTGTGCCAGAGGCCAGTAGACTGCAATATAAACCTTAAGGCCAAACTATTAATTTACATTAAGAAATAGAGCTGTCAAACAAATCTGGTATTTCTTGCCCTGTTTGAAAGCATTCACGGAAAACAAAATTTTCACCTGAGGGTTCTTGATGAGCATGTTTGG
>NW_006921654.1:11388059-11388781 GCF_000298275.1 Orycteropus afer afer
CATAGTGATACTGCCTCGGAAACTCAAGGAGGGGTCGCTATGAGTCAGGTCTGACTCGATGGCACTTAATAACATGCTAGGAGCTCTGGTAGCATAGTGCCTAAGGCACTTGACTGCTAACCAGAAAGCTGTCGGTTCAAACCTACCAGCCAGTCCTAGGAAGGAGGATTGGGCATTCTACTTCTGGGAAATCTACTTCTACTTCTCAGAAACCCAAGAAGGGGTTGCTATGAGTCAGATCTGACTCCACAGCAGTGAGTTGTGTTTTTTTAATTGTTCAATAAATTCTGCATTCTGTTGGATCACCTTTCTTTAGACTGGGCACAAATATGGATTTCTTCCAGCCAGTTGGTCAGGTAGCTGTCTTCCTAGTTTCTTGGCATAAACGAGTGAGCACTTCCAGGGCTGCATCTCTTTTTTGGGACATCTTAATGGGTATTCCATCAAATCCTGGAACCTTGTTTTTCACCAATTCCTTCAGTGCAACTTGGACTTCTTCCTTCAATATCATTGGTTCTTGATCATATGCTACCTCCTGAAATGGCTGAATGTTGACCAATTCTTTTTGGTACAGTGACTCAGTGTATCCCTTCCTTCTTCTTCTTCTTCTTCTTCCTCTTCCTCTTCTTTAAATTGTGATTTGGGTGAAAGTTTGCAGAGCAAATTCACTTTCCATACAGCAGTTCACATACACTGTCTCATGACATTGACCACAATTTACC
>NW_006921654.1:11388881-11389900 GCF_000298275.1 Orycteropus afer afer
TATATATGTATGTTGTTGTTATGTGCCATCGAGTCGGACCCAACTCATAGCGACCCCTCCTTGGGTTTCCGAGGCAGTATCACTATGAAAGTAGATTGCCCAACCTTCCTTCCGAGGAGTGGCTTGTGGGTTTGAACCACCAGCCTTCTGGTTAGGACCTTCTGGTTAGGAGTCAAATGCCTATAGGTCCTTTAATTTCTTGACTGCTGCTTCCATGGTGTTGATTGTAGATCCAAGTAAAATGAAATCCTTGACAACTTTAATCTTTTCTCCGTTTCTCATGATATTGCTTCTTGGTGCAATTGTATGTTGATGTGTAATCCCTATTGCAGGCTTTAGTCTTTGATCTTCATCAATAAGTGCTTCAAGCCTTCTTCACTTTCAGCAAGCAAGGTGGTATCCTCTGCATACCTCAGATTGTTAACAAATCTTCCTTTAATCTTGTTGCAGCATTCTTCATCCATTCCAGCTTCTCAGGTTATTTGCTCAGAATACAGATGAAATACATATGGTGAAAGGATACAGTTCTGACCCACATGTTTCTTGATCTTGAATCACGCAGTATCCCCTTGTTCTGTAAGCCTCTTGGTCTATGTACATGTTCCTCATGAGCACAATTGAGTGTTCTGGAATTCCCATTCTTTGCAATGTTATACATAATTTGTTATGATCCACATAGTAAATGCCTTTAAATAGTCAATAAAATACAGGTAAACATCATTCAGGTATTCTTTGCTTTCAGCCAAGGTCTGTCTAGCATCAGCAATGATATCCCTCGTTCCACGCCCTCTTCTGAATCTGGTTTGAATTTCTGGCAGTTCCCTCTCAATATACTGCTGCAACTGCTTTTGAATTATCTTCAGTAAAATTTTATTTGCATATGCTAGGAGCTCTGGTAGCATAGCGCCTAAGGCACTTGACTACAAACCAGAAGGCTGGCCGTTCAAACCCACAAGCCACTCCTCAGAAGGAAGGTTGGGCAATCTACTTCCATAGTGATACTGCCTCGGAAACTCAAG
>NW_006921654.1:11392175-11395961 GCF_000298275.1 Orycteropus afer afer
TTTTTTTTTTTTAAGATTTAAAGATGATCTCAAGGCAATAATTTCAGGGGTTTATCCACTTTCCATGGCTCCAGAAGGTCTAGAGTCCATGAGAATTTGAAATTCTGTTTGGGATTTTTCCACTTGATTCTTCTGTGATCAGGATTCTTCTATGGAATCTTTCATCAAAATGTTCAGTAATGGTAGCCTGGCACTATCCAGTTCTTCTGGTCTCATGGCAAAGGAGGTGGTTGTTCATGGGGGCAATTAATCACACATTCTGTATCCTCCTCCTATTCCTGACTCTCATTCCTCTGTTGTTCCAGGTGAATAGAGACCAGCTGTTGTGCCCTGGATGGCCACTTGTGAACTTTTAAGACCCCAGGAACTATGCAACTAGGGGTTAGAACAGGAACACTTAACAGCATTAGGCCAATCAACGGGGATGTCCCATGAAATTTGGTTTCCTTTTGATATATGTATATACACCTTTGCTCCTTGGTTTGGAATTATCTGGGGACATTTAGACCTGGTTGATGCCTATAGCCAGCACTTATCACAGGGCATTTGGAAAATAGTTGATGAATTAATTAATAAATGAATGAATGTGGATGTGTGAGAAACATAAGGAGAGAGGTTAAAAGGTGTTTCTCAGATTCGAATTGAGGGCTTGGTCAACAAATACATATTAAGTACCTGCTGTGCTCCAGGCCTTGTAGTGCATGCGGAAATATGGCACACAAAACGGGGTCCTTCCATGGACTATAACCCAGCTCCATGGAACTACATTAAGTATCTTTTCACTTTATCCTGTTCATGTGCCGATTTGCTTAAGCACAAACTTTTTTTTAATCTACTCTTCTCTGAACCCGAGAGCCACAAGTACCCCAGTGTGCTATTCGAACCAAACTTCCACAACCTAAAGTGCACACTTCTTGATGTTCAGAGGGGTCCCTGGTGTGAGGATAAAGCCGAAAAAGGGGATGGGGACGCTCAGGATAGACAACATGTCCACCAGAGGGTGCTGTGGGGGCAAATTTTTGCTAGAGGGGAGTTTGACCAGTGACCCTCACAATCAGGTAGTCAGATTGAGCAATTTTCATTCCTCTTCGGGTTTCCGTTCCACCTCCTTGAACCGTCGCCGCCCCTCCCCCCATATATTATGATGCCCCCTGAATCATTAGCCTTAAAGAGTGTTTGCTTCGAAAAGACGTCTTGTATCTATTCCTGACGGCCTGAAGCTCAGGCTACGCAGGTCACTGGACAGCGAGGGGTATGGGTGCGTGGAGATCTCTTGGGCGTCAGCTGCCCGGGCGCCGCAGGAGTGGTGAAAGGGTTAAGCCGGCGGGGGGGTGAGTGGGGGAGGGGGCGCGGGCCGCGCCTGCGCTCTACTGCCCTCCATTGTCTCCACGGCGGCGAGGAGCGCCGGCGAGCGCAGCCCGGGACCGAGCGGGGCGGCGCGGCTGGCGGAGCCGGCGGCGGCTGGAGCGAGAGCGCGACACGACGCGATCGCGGCTTCCAGAGCCCCGCCTGGCCGCCCAGCGCCGCGGCCTCCTTGAGGCCTGGAGGGGTCCCGGCCGCCGTCCATGGTCGCGGCGTCCTGAGACGGGGAACGCGCCGGGCGCCCCCAGCCCTCCTCTGCCGCCTCCTCCCGGGCGGGCGGCCACCCCGGCGCCTCCCTGCGCCCGCTCGCCCGCCGCCTCCCTTCCTCCTTCCCTCCCTGCGGCTCCCCTGGCTTTCGGGAACCCGGGGGCGGCCTGTGGCGTGCGGAGCCCGAGCGGGACTGCGCCTCCTTGGACCTTGAGGGGAAACATGCGTTTGGCTTGGATGATTTTAAATTCTTAGTTTGGGATCCCCGCCCGCCTGCGTCTTCTGCCCCGCAGGTTTTCTTCTCTCTCACCCTTTTTCCCCCCTTTTCCCCTCACGGCCTCCTTTTTTACTCCCTCCCCCTTTATGCTGGCCCAATCCTTCCCCCGCTGCTGAGAAGTGGGGGAGGGTCTCGGCCTTCGGGTTCCCGCCCCATCGGGGTCTGGGCTAGGATGGGGGGCAAGCAGAGCACGGCGGCGCGCTCCCGGGGCCCCTTCCCGGGGGTCTCCACCGATGACAGCGCCGTGCCCCCGCCGGGAGGGGCGCCCCACTTTGGCCACTACCGGGCAGGCGGCGGGGCCATGGGGCTGCGCAGCCGTTCCGTCAGCTCTGTGGCGGGCATGGGCATGGACCCCAGCACTGCCGGAGGGGTGTCCTTTGGCCTGTACACCCCCGCCTCCCGGGGGACCGGCGACTCCGAGAGGGCACCGGGCGGCGGAGGGTCCGCGTCCGACTCCACCTATGCCCATGGCAATGGTTACCAGGAGACAGGCGGCGGTCACCATAGAGACGGGATGCTGTACCTGGGCTCCCGAGCCTCGCTGGCGGATGCTCTACCTCTGCACATCGCACCCAGGTGGTTCAGCTCGCACAGTGGTGAGTCCGCGGGAGGTGGAGGCCTCGGAGGGTGGAGCGCAAGGGAGGGCGCGCCGTGGTGCCCCAGATCTTCACTCGCTTGCAAAGGTTTGGATTCAGAGTGCACGACCTGGATCTGTCTGCTTCCCTTTGGTTGCCGATACTGATGCCGATGCCGAGGGATGAATAGGATACCCACCCTCTAGAAAACAGCTTTTTTTTTTTTTGCGAGGCTTGGAGCCGAGTGGCTTCGGACTGTTCACTCTTGGATGGGCAGAGTGAAACCTGCCTCCTAGAGTCCCTTTATTGGTATCAGAATTCTCAGAAGAGGTTTTGTCTGGCTTCTAGCAAGTCAGCGTGGGTGCTTCTTTTCTGGCACTGCAGCATTGTGCCTTCCTCACCATTGACAGAGAGGGAGCCTATTTGACCAAGCAGTGTCTCCCAAACAAAGCAAAGAGTGTGAAAAGAAATATAATTGGGGGCAAGTGCTCTTGGATTAAGACTCTCACCCTTACTGGGAGAGGGGGCTGCCCAGTTTTGCCACCCTGCTGGAGGTGTGTTTGAATTGTTGAAATTGGAGCAGCCGGCAAGCTGCTGGCACAGACAGGTGTGGCCTTCTGTATGGACGGCCCAGCCAGGAGCCTCCCTCTGGAGCCTTTGCAGGACTTGGGCTCTGGTCATGGTACTGCATGCAGAAGGCTCAACTCAGGGCCTCTCGCTTCCCTCCATCTTTTTTTCTTCCCCTCCATGCTAAGAGCTTGCTGTCCCTGTGAATCTGCGTCTTTTTGTAACAGAGAGCGTGACAAGGAGGCATTTTATTTGCCTGGCTGTTGGCACATGACAGGAGAAAAGGAAGATTCAAAGAATCTGCACGAATTCATTCTATGAACCTCTGGTGACAGGCCAGCAAAAGGCTGGAGGGGGATTTCCCAGGCTGGAGTTGGCTGTCACTACTGGAGGAAAACAGGTCTGTCTGCTCTGCTAACCTGAGACGCCAGGTTGAGCTTCTAGAAAATTGGCCAAAATGGGTGTGGGGCCAGTGTTTGCTGATTGACAAGTCAGAGTGAATAAGTTATATGTTCAGACACCTTTGGGAGAGTTGCGAACATTGAGATTATTGTTCAGGGTAAAGACTGCACCTGCCCTTGAGGACACTTGATGGAGGATTTATCTGTTGGCTCGCTCTTCTAGCTGTTGTGAAATAGGATCTGTTTGAATCCTTTTTTTTTTTTGGAAGCAAACTGGTTTTGCTCCCTTCCCCCAATTCTATAAACTTCAATTTGTAAAATGATTTTTTTGAAGAAAATAATTCAGAGGAACACTCGAAAATGCCTTTTGCATCACTAGAAGGACGTTTGAATCCTC
>NW_006921654.1:11396176-11402645 GCF_000298275.1 Orycteropus afer afer
TGAAGTTAAAGTGCAAAGCACTATATGAAGGTTCTCTAAAATCAGTTATAATTTTGTGTGTCACAGAAGAAGTATGATCTTTTAAGGGCTTATCTGGGAAGGATGGGGGAGAGTTCACCCTTTGCTAAAATTCTTTAAGTCTGTCTCTTACTAGAAACGTCTCTTTCCCTAGTCCACTACCAGGTTCCATGCTGGAACTACAAGCTTACAGTTGGATTCCAAAATTCCAGACTCCTGAGCTGTGAAACATTGGTTTGATTTTTCTGTTTTATTTTATTTTCATCCAATTTGGTAAGGGTAGAGAGAGTGACTGAGTGATGGGATTACAGGAAGAGTTGGAGCATATTTATTCTTTAGGGAAGGGTATCAAAAGTGGGGAGAGGGTGCCGTTAGTACTTTGGGCAGTACATTCTTGGCTGTATAGATCCATTATGCCCATTGCAAGACATTGAGCGTACTTGACCCTGCCCACTAAATGTCAGTAGCATCCTGTGGTTCTTTGTGACACCCTAAAATGCTCCCATGGATTTCCAGATGTCCTCAGGTGGTGGTGGTAGTGGTTCTACCACTACTTTAGGGAATTGTTCTTTTATTTACATGAAGTCGTGAACTTCTGTGCACTTCATTTGAGGTGAACCTTCACCTGTCCCTTACCTGCAGTGGTTCTATCTCACCTCCTGGAACAGGCTGTGGGACCTTCTGGGACATCCATTTCCTCTCCTGTTCTTTGCCTCAAGAAGAGAAACTCATTTTCACTTTGGTGCCTTTGAGTAAGGTCCAAGAAGTTTTTGCCCTTGTGTCTTAAGATTAGAAGGGTAAGCATAGAGCTACAGCTGAGTGCCTTCTGGCAGAGGCTTACTGGTAGAGTGGGGTGCCTCTAGGCACTTATCACTGGAGCTAAAAGAGCTTTGTAACACTTGCCCAAGCGGGGCAGAGGCCAAGGGGCTCCGGGTCCCAGAGGCTGAGGGTCAGGGAGAAGCATGCCTGCAGGCACTGCTGAGAAGAGGTTGTCCTGATTGGAGAACTGTACCCTGAGTCATTTCTGATCCTGAATTGTAAACTGTTACTTTCCTAATCAACCTCATAATCATGGGAGGGGGAAAAAAAAAGAAGGGTAAGGAGCCCAGTGCACAATTGACTTAGAGGCCTGAAAATTAATAGGATACTAGGATACTTATGTTTTCAAGATGCATTTGAAGCTCTTCATGGGCACAGAAAACAGAGTTGTTGGTGAAATCATTGGAGGCGTTCCGCGTACATGAGGCCTTCTCAGAGAGAGTGAGTTTATGCTGTGTCAGGAGGTATGGCGCTGGGGTCCCAGTTCTAGCTCCTCCACTGAGTACTATAACCTTGGACGAGACATGTAACCCTTCTCGAGCCTCATCGTTGTTATTTGTGAAATGTATGTGGTGATCCTTGGCAGTGCAGCGGGTAAGGCTTGTTCCCTGAATCCCCAGGAGTAGATGCCCCACGGTCCCTTTGTCTTCTCTCAGTTTGATGACCTTCACACATCCTGTTTCTTTGGTCTAGCATGCTTTTCCTTCCATTCTTCGTGTAGATTCCTTCTGATCCCTTAGGTCTTAGATTTCTCCTCCAAGAGGCCTTCTTTGACCACTCTTAAACATTGCCCAGCTTTTGCGATTCTCTCCAGCCAGTTACCTGTTTCTGTAATAGCACTCAACACATTTTCTAAGTATTTTATCCATCTCTCTGCTTATTTGTTTCTGTACTTTGACTTGCCTCTAAGCTCCAGGAAAGCAAGATTGTGCTTCTTGATCATTATTGTAACTCTTGCACTGTGCCTTGCGTAAGTACTTGTTTTGTGAGTGAATTTGAGTGCTTTCATGCTCCATCATCTCATTTGTTGCTGTTAGCTGTTATCAGAGTCTCCATTAATCACTATCACTCATTTTACATGTGAGGAGACTGACATTCAGTGAAGTGGAGGAACTTATGCAAGATCATAGCAGCTAATAGGCAGTGGAACTGGGATCAGAATGCAGACCTGCAGATCGACTGATAGTGGGACTTGGGCTCATAACCATCGCACTCTTCTGCTTCTTATCCTAAAACACAGGGAAGCAGGGTAGTGTCCTGGCAATTGCCCTGGTCTGCAAGTGGGAAGTCTAGGCTCATCTCCTGGTTGGCCTACTAATTAACTGCCTGACCCATGACCTTGGGCAAGTTAGTCATTTAGCTTCAGAGTCACCATTTCTTCATCTGTAAGGTAGAGATAATACCGGTGCTGCTTGCATTGCAGAGTCAGTGTTGTGAGGGTCTCTTGAGTTAATTCATGTGTACAAAAGCCAATGACATATCAGCGGAAAGTGGAGGTGTTCCATTAGGGGCACTTCTCTGATCGCTCTTTGCCTTCTTTGATCTAAAGGATGTGATGAGCAGAGAGTTCTACCCAGTGAACTATATTCCCCAAATGGAAGCTGGTGCTCTCTACTGAAACCTGACCTACATTGATGGGAGCTTCATAATAATGAATGCTGTGGCAAAGAGCTGCTTTATAGAATCAGTTAGAGAGTGCTTTCCTTTCCCAGATGTAAATTTTGCTGTAAGGTGTTTAACTCCTGATAATTGGCTATGTAGTACAGGTCATTCTTTTGTACTAGTTCTATTTATCTCAAAAGATGGATTTCTAGATGTGGAGGAGAAAAACCAGAAGATCTACCATCTTGAAAGAGGTTGCCTGTGTTTTCTGGGTCCTACCATAAAATGGCTGGACATTGAGTGTTTCCTTCTAGCTTCCTGGTCGAATATGACCTGTATGGGTGCACATCCAGGAAAATCTAAGGTGTTCTCTGTTGTTTCTGAGCCATCAACTGGGGCTGATGTAAGGTGGCTTTTGATAAGTCTTTAAACATGCTAGCAGGGTATCTCGTGGGTTCTGTTTTGCTGCCACTCTAGAGTTCTCAAGTGGCTTTCCATTCTCACACAATTAGGGAGAGTTGCCAGCTCCATTGGAGTGCATCAGAAAGCTTCTTTGTGCCTCACCATAGGTTGCTAGAGGTAATGGGCTTTTACATGGTTTCTGGAGAGGGAACCGCATCCTGTGGTCTACAAAGAGCGTGATAGGTCTCCTGCCCCGCAAAAGTTCTATCCTTCATGATTTTTTTTTTAAAAACAGAATTTTTAGTTCTTTCTTAACATGAGGTTTTTTTTTTTTTTTAATAGAATAAAATGGTCCTAGTTAACTCTTTATCATTGAGATTTAAAAGATATTGCAAAAAACAGTGGTTGAACTCCTAAATTATTTGGTTTATGGGATATGTGCCCTTTTGTATTAAACAATAAAGAACTCCTAAATATGTCACAAGAACTCAACTGCCATTGAGTCAGATCTGACTCGTAGTGACCCTTCCTTGGGTTTCCAGGGTGGTATCACTATGGAAATAGATTGCTCAACCTTTCTTCTGAGGAGTGGTTGGTGGGTTTGAACTGCCAGCTTTCTGATTAGCAGTCAAATGCCTTAGGCACTATGCCATGATAGCTCCCTCACAAGGACTATTCTGAGCCAAACATGCTCTTAACCAAAGAACTGTCTTCCTTTTGGGAGGAAGGACGTGCTTTGTATTTAACAAATGTAATATTCAACCTAAAGTTTATTGGGCAGTGAAATATTAGGAAACCCAGTTGTAAAGCTAAACTTCAATTTTAACAATTTCAGAATTGGAGAAAATGGCATCAATATGGAGATTTTTAATGATAGTGGGTCACTGAGGTTATGGTACTGGAATCATGTAATTAAAAACCTAAATCCTAACCTCAGTCTTCTAAGTATGATGGATGACAGTAAATTTCTGTCCTTCTGATTCATAACCTAGTATGAATCAAATTATTCATAATGATTCTGTGGGTATAGGCTTGAGTATGAGAAGGGCTTCTCATAGACTTAGCAATTTACACTTCTGAGTCTTACAGGATGTAGGTTTATCCTTGTAGTCAGTGTTTGAGTTCCTATTTCTTGTGTCTGTGTGGATGAGAGATGAGTTGTGGGTATGGATGAATATAACCTGAAGACCAACCCTCAAGTGTGAAGCAAAGAGAGAACTACGTTTGATCTTAAATGAACAGTGGGGTGTAGTTTCTCAACTAATGAGACCGTTTACCTTGAGGTTTCCTTGGATATGATAGTCTTGAGAATACAGCCTTTGTCTGTTGGGGTTAAAGGGTCAGTGGGAATTTGCCGGATCCCTGTAAGCTTCACCTTAAGTGGAAACGTGGTAAGAGTCTAGAGTTCACTCTTGGATGTGCAACAAGGGAGCAGACACAAAAACCAGAGCTCTCCTGGTTTCTGAATTGTTGAAAAAGGTTCTCAAATTTGACTGCGCCCAAGAGTCTCTGGGGAGCTTGTTAACGGTGCCAGTTACTGGAGTCTACTCCTAGAATTCAGTACAGCTGAGGAGAAGCCTAAGAATTTAAATTAGTAGCAAATGATTCTGAAAGTATAAGTAATCCGAGGACCATACAGATGTACCTGAAGCCCCACTCTATCGTCAATTTCAGTTTTCTGTCCCTAAACACAGAACTCTGAAGCTTTTTTGGCTCACTCACTGGCATGATTTTCAGTATTATTAAACTAGTTAGAAATTTCCTAAGCCAGATCCATACAAATCTTTTCTATAGCTCCAGAGAGTTGGTTCACCCAGCAAGAGCATTGTTCATCATTTGATGATTTTCTCTTACATGGCACTCAGCATTTTTCCCCTGCAGATGGGCCTCCACCAATCTGCCTTGGTCCCGAGAATTGAAGTTGCTTTGAACAGAAGATAGTTGTGGCAGGGTCCCCTTTCCTTCTGTGCCAGTCTTCCCCCTCCCTGCTTTCTCTTCTGAGACACAGTTGCCTTCGGCTGCTGGTGCTACCAAAGGGCTTACTAAGTTATTGCCTCTTTCATATATCCCCATCCAAGCAGCTAGACAAGTCAAGATCTCAGGATGAATGAAGACTTTAAAGTAGACAGGATACCTCTTTTCCTTCTCTCTGACTGACCTAAAAGTGCGTTTGTTGTTGTTAGGTGCTGTCAAGTTGGTTCCGATTCATAACTATCCCGTGTACAGCAGAACAAAACCCTGTCGGATCCTGCTCTGTCCTCACAGTTGTTGCTATGTGCTTGAGCACGTTGTTGCAGCCACTGTGCCAGTCCATCTTGGTGATGGTCTCCCTCTTTTTTGCTCACTCTCTACCAAGCATGATGTCCTTCTCCAAGGACTAACTCCTTCCTGATAAAATGTCCAAAATAGGTTGAGACTGTACTTTCTCCAAGGTGGATGTTTTTGTTCTTTTGGCCCACCATGGTATATTTTCTATTCTTTGCCAACACCGTAATTCAGAGGAATCAATTCGTCGGTTTTATTTATTGATTATCCTGCTTTCACATGCATGTGACGTGATTGAAAACAACATGGCTTGGGTCAGGCACACTTTTTTCCTCACAGTGATGTCTTTGCTTTTTAACACTTTTAAGAGATCTTTTGCAGCATATTTGCCTAATGGAATACCTCATTTGGTTTCTTGACTGCTGCTTCCATAGACATTGATTACAGATCCAAGTAAAATGAAATCCTTGACAACTTCACTACTTTCTCTGTTTATCATGAGTATGAGACTTTTGCTTTTTAACTATTTTTTGTTGTTGTCATCCCTAGAGCCACTTTTCTTTCTAATCATTGAGTGCTGAATTCTAGAGCCTGCATCACTACTGTTTAAGTCTGCCTCATGGCGACCCCTCCTTGGGTTTCCAAGACGGTATCTCTATGGAAGTAGATTGCCCAATCTTCCTTCCAAGGAGTGCCTGGTGGGTTTGAACCATCAGCCTTCTGGTTAGCAGTCAAATACCTTAGGTATTGTGGTGCCAGAGCCTCCCTGTGAAAGGTGCCCCACCCCACAGATAACCTTGTGGGAATATAAGGAACAGTCTTCCTCCTTGCTCTTGCAAATGTATGTCTCTGAGCTCCACAAAACTGACAGTTAATTGCTTTGTAAGGTAGTTTTTAAAAGCTTTATTTGTGACCGCCACCACTGGCAATTACATCATCATTTCCCCCAAGGAACAATTATTAAATATGTATGGTTAAGTGCTTTTTGCTCAAAATAAAGAATTTAAAAGAATGTCCCATGATGCAAGACTTATGAAGACTTTGACTATAAGGTGACTCCTTAATTTCTGAAGGATGATTTTTCGAGAGACTTCACCTTACATTCAGGTATGTATGGTCGGTGGTCATCTTAGTGAGTTAGAGCTGTCATTGCATGGCTTAGACTTTCTTTTTTTGAAAATTTTATCTTGTTGTTGAGAATATACATAGCAAAGCATACAATTCAACCCCTCTATATGTGCGGTGCCGGTAATACATCAGACAGTGTTTCACTGCTATTCGTAAGGTTTTCAGGGCCAATTCTTTGAGAAATGGATGGCAGTGTTCCTTCTTCCGAGTCTTTGTCTGGAAGCTCCGCTGAAAC
>NW_006921654.1:11404182-11409677 GCF_000298275.1 Orycteropus afer afer
AATAGCTAATGATCGTGAGCATTTCTTCATATGTTTGTTGGCCGCTTGAATATCCTCCTTGGTGAAGTGAAGTCAGACATTTTTTACTGTTGTTATGTGCTGTTGAGTCGGACTCTACTCATAGCAACCCCTCTTTGGATTTCTGAGGCAGTATCTCTATGGAAGTAGATTGCCCAACCTTCCTTCCAAGGAGTGGCTGGTGGGTTTGAACCACCTTCTTGTTAGCAGTCAGATGTCTTAGGCACTAACTACACCACCAGAGCTTCCTAGCTACATAATGTTGTTGTTGTTATGTGCCGTCGAGTTGGACCTGACTCATAGCGACCCCTCTTTGGGTTTCTGAGGTGGTATCTCTACAAAAGTATATTACCCAGCCTTCCTTCCAAGGAGTATCTGGTGGGTTTTAACTGCCAGCTTTCTAGTTAGCAGTCAGATGCCTTTGACACTATGCTACCAGAGCTCCTAGACATTTTTTACTAGTGAAGCTAAACTGTTGTTTGGTTTCAAGAAGACTTCAGGGGAGATTTTCAGTTTAAGGTTTAAAGATTAATTCAGGACAGTAGTTTCAGGGGTTCACTCAGCCCCCATGGCTCCAGAAAGTCTGGAGTCCGTGAGAAATTCTCTTCTGTTTTGCTTTTTCCCCCTTTAATCAGGACTCTTCTGTAGGATCTTTGGTCAGAATGTTCAGTGATGGCAGCCGGGCACCATCCAGTTCTTCTTGTCTCATTCTAAAGGAGGCAGCTGTTCATGGAGGCAATCATTCACTCACTCCATATCCTCCTCCTATTCCTGACTCCCCTTCTTGTCTCTGTTGCTTCTGGCAAATAGAGACCAATTGTTGTAGTCCGGCTTAAGGTTCCGTGTACTACACAGCAAACTAGGTGGTGGAACAGAAGCACTAAATACAGTATTAGGCCAATTAACTGGGATGTCCCCTGCAACCATAATCCTGAGTCTCTAAACCAGAACCAAATCCCAAGGTTTTAGGTTGTACATGAGCAGCCTCAGCAGCTTGGATTTTTTTACTGGTCATACCTGTAACCCTCTAAGAAGTATAATTAAATAAGACATGGGTCACACACAGTTATTCTAAAATTAGTCATCTCTGTAGTGTACAGTACAGTATCTTTTAAGGTCAGAGTTAATTTGCTAGCATGCAAGAGAAACTTAAATCGGGAGTTGTCCTGATGACGTGAGACAAAGGTAGGCGTAGATCTTGGGCTCCAGCCGGCTTAGTCATTTGCCCATGTTTCTCAGCTCTTGGGAAATCCTTTCATTTGTTTCCATGTTGAATAATCCTTTTCCCTGCTGAGAAGGTGCCTTTCCTCAGCACTGTTAGGATTCTTTTATCCTGATGCCTGCCTCAGTACTCTGGGAATGCCACAAGGATTTGAAGGAACCCTTGGGATTTCAGCCTAACACAATGAAGTACTGGCACTACCATAAATTAAAAGAAAGAAAGGGGGGGAAAAAAAAACCTCTCTGTAATACTCTTCCATTGAGTTTAGATCATTTGTACCTTTAGTGCCTTCAGAGGTCCAGGACCAGGCAGTGTTTTATTCTATTTTACATAAGGTGCTGTGAATAGGATAACAAAGTTGAGTTTTCAAAGAAACACTGGCTATAACAAGCAGCCACCGTGTCCATGTCCTCCATATGTTATTAGATGTCCTCAGTCCTGGTAAGACGTCTGAAACAGACATAACAGGTCTGGCCATCGGTCCTGGAGCAAGCACTTTACACGAGTCTGGGACCTCTCATGAGGACTGGCTTGTAAGATAGCTGCCTTCGATCTTAGTCTCTGACAAGCCCAATCCTGTTGGCCATGTTTAATTCATCCATTTCCGACTTCCTTACTTAGCCCAGAGGCCAAGTGCAACTCAAAAGGATAATGAATCTAAGTGTCTCCTGTATTTAGAGGTACAGGAATCTCCTATAAAGTGGCGAACCCTTGAGAAATAGTATTATGAGCTGTTTTGTTTTGCTGTGTCTTTGGAAAACCTTTGGGTTCCTCTGCTGAAAAATCTGTTTGAAAAAAAAATCTTTTTAATGAAACAGTGTGAGTCACAAAGCAGCCACCCGTTCTCAAAGTAGCATTTCACACCAGGGGAATTTTTAGTAGCTGTTGGGGGAGGGATTTGAGTAGGTTGTGGATGATAAAGCCCTCGGTACCACATAACCAAAGGCTGCCATGCCAGAACGCTGGTGCTTTCTGTTCCTACACCAGAATTGAATGTGCAGGGCAGCAGAATTAGCCAGAGGCCAGAGCTCTGTAAGGCACAGCAGTGGCACGACCAATGTGATTGGAGTTTTTACATAGACAAGTCTTTCAAACCCCTGTGGTGAGGTAGAAGGATAGTGAAACTGGGGGCCAGAGGCCCATTTTCAAGTAGAGCATCAGAGACTTGATAAGGAGCTCTCGGACCCAGTGGTTAAAGCTGCCAACCAGAAGGCCAGCAGTTCGAACCCACCAGCCTCTCCAAGGGAGAAGGATGTGGTAGCCTGCTTCTGTAGTTCACAGCCTTAAAAAAATCCCGTAGTACAGTTCTGTTCTGTTCTCTAGGCTTGCTAGGAGGGGAGTTGACTGACGATAGTGGGTTGTGTTGAGTTAAGTTTGGTGGGCCTTAGGGCTGTTAGGGTTTCTTCAGTGCTCATGCGCCTTTTTCCATACTGTGAAATGGTGTTTTGGCGCTGGACACTGCCATGGCAGGAGTTTACTACCCTGGTGAAGACTTACCCAAAGTAAGTCATCTGTGCTTTTAAGGTTTTAGGTCTAAAGCACTTTGAATGATACCCAGTCAGCTTCTTTGTGGGAGAGTGAAAAGGAAATATTGTAATGATTGCACACTGTTGTGAAAGTAATTTATGCCACTGAATCATGCACTTAAAGGGTTAAAATGGAAACAAATTTGTTTGTATTTTGCCATTTTTTTTTAAAGAAAGATTATTAGAGATACTAAGAGTTTAGAAGAAGCCAGGATTATGATATCAGCATCCACAATGTTTGGCTAAACTTCTCTGCCCAGTGTGAACTCAGCTTCATTGATTCACAATCTTCAGTACCCATGTCTGAACCACCACTATATTATGTGAGTTACGGACAGAAGCAAGTCTGAAAGGTTGTTAGAAATGTGTTAAGATCTGCTTTCCTTTAGAAAGCCATGGCTGTCTCCACTTCGTGTTTTTCCTGGCTTTGTACTTTTCTTCAAAGCCTGTTACCAGTTTCCAAGCCTCTGGAGCTCAATAAAGGGGAAACGGGAAGTCAGCGTTTGATGCATAAGAGCCAGCAATAGCTAATAGAGCAAAGGGCAGAGGCACAGACCTGGGAGGGAGAATTCTGGACCCAGACCTGTAGGATTCAGTGTATCCTTCATCAATGACTAACCTTCAAAGAAGGGGAGAAAGCAGTCTAGGAGCAGAAACCTCTTTTTCCTTATGTTGTATAGTAGAGCTATAGCACTGTTATGTGGCAGAATGATTCTACAATATCTTTGGCCTCAGGAGTTCAAAACACTTACGTGATTATTTTGGTGTTACTTTTACCAAGCAGCAGGAATTACTTTGCCACCTCTTTTACTTACGGATTTGCAGGGCACATCTTGTCTTGGGAGCCCGGCTGGAGCCTGGCCCTTCCTTTTCCTGTCTGTTTGCTTTTAGTAGATGAACTTAAAAGTTTCAGTGTTGTGATTGCTAAATGGAAAAGTCATAGGGGTTTGTGCTGCTTCCATTTTGGTTTCACTTGTACATTTCAGGGACTCAAATAATTTTGTGACACTGAACAGGGACTCTGTGTCTTGGAATTTTTTCCAAAATCAACTATTTCAGACATTCAAGAAAAGATAATTACCTCCCAAGCATGTTTATAAATAAAACATCACAGTTATAATTGTATGTGCCCCTCCCCATTTCTATTTTCCTTCTTCACCTAAAGATACCCACTATACTTATTGTAATGATTATTCTATGTGTATTCAAACTTTTACTACATGTATCTATCCAAAACAGTGTGAGTTTTATCTGTTTAATTTTATGTATGCTTCATGTAAACTATAGAATAACATGTCTATCTTTTGGCTCCCTCTCTCTCTTAAAATGTGCCTGTGATAGGTAAATCCATTTTAATGCCTGTTGCTCTAGCACATGGGTTTTCACAGCTGTGTTCTGTTGTTTGAATATACTACAGATATCACCACTTCCCTACATGTTCTCTTATCAATGGATATTAAAATTATTTTCAGTTGCTTTGAGAATGTTTTTATATGTTTCCTTACACAGTTGAGTTAGAGTTTTTCCAGAGTACATCTTAAGACATGAAATAGCTGGGTTACAGGGTGTGTATCTCTTCAACCCTTAATCAAACATTGCAGAGATCCGCTTGTACCCATTTACACTTCCAAAATGGCATACTTTCATATACCGTTGGACTTTAGTTTTTGGTGAGGTTTGTGACATTGTTTATATTATTTATATATTTGATAATATGTGTTTATATATAATAAATGCAAAAATGACATGGAGGCGTGGCATCTTCTGACCTCCGATCTCATGAGAGGGAAACAGAGTCACCATCAGTAGTCCAAGGCTTTTTCCTGTGAGGCCAGAAATGCTGCCACCCTCCAACCTTTTACCAATTCTGGCACCAGCCTTCCTTCCCATGGTACTCACTACTCTACTGGGTTTGATAATTCATTGCAGTGGCCACACAGAACTCACAGATAATACTCAAGATTATGGGGTTTATTAGGGAAGTAACAGGTTACAATTCAGATTCAGGAGTGTGCTTAGGATACAGTTCTTTGTCAGGATACAGTTCTTTGATCACGACAGTCTCTCCTGCTATGCCCTCATGCATGCCTCTCTGGCCCTTAGCCTGTCTGTCTGGCCTCTGCCCTGCTCAGGCAAGTGGTACAGTGCTCTTTTAGCTCTGCCAATAGGTACACCTACATGCACCCCACTCCAGCAGCAAGCTTCCTGCCCAAAGGCACTCAGCTTCCTCGTTCTGGGGCTGGAGAGCCCACCGCTCTGTCTCTCTCTCGGTTTCTCCCCTGGGTTGTCTCTGCAGGGTCATTCCTGTGGTGGTGTCTGTTTTGGGTTGTATCTGCCAGGGATCTCGGGTCCAAGGACATGCTCCATTTCACCTACAGCTCTTCTCTGTTGATGGCCATGGGATTCCCTGTCTGCCTCTAAACAAAAACAAACAAACTCACTGCCATCAAGTCAGATCCTGCCTCTAGGAAGGCTCGTTTTAAGCCTGGCAGAGTGACAGAATAACCAATCCCCACATCAGAGTTCTACACACCTTATATGTATGGTCCCACCCAATAATCCAGTAGGAGTTAAAAGACTGGCTAGAAGCTGTACCAAGTAATTCACTGTGCCTCAATAAATATATTAATGTTATATGTTTAATTATGATGTTTCCTCTTCTGTGAAATGCTTGTTCATGACTCTTACCCATTTCTGTATAGGGTGGTTCAACCTTTTCTTACTGATTT
>NW_006921654.1:11413712-11416496 GCF_000298275.1 Orycteropus afer afer
TTCTCTCCCTCTTTTCCTTTGTTAAATTTGCCAGTGGTTTGTCAATTTTATTGATCTTTTCAAAAAACCAACTTCTGGTCTTGTTGCTTTTTTCTATAGCCCTTCTATTTTCTGTTTCATTGATTTCTGCTTGAATCTTGATTATTTCCTTCCTTCTGGTGACTCTCTATGATTTCTTATGATTAACTTACTTTTAATGTAATTGAATATTTGAGTGTTTGTCCTTGTGGCTTGTGCATTTTGTCTTAAGAAATACTTTCTTTCCATGAGGTCATAAAGATATTATCTTACATTATCCTCTAAAAGTTTTAAACTTTCACATTTTATATTTAAGTCCTTAATCCAGAAAAATTAAGCTTTTTGAATAAGGTGAGATAAACATTTGTTTTCCTTTTCCCGTATGAATAACCAGTGTTCCAACAACATGTGAGGAATAATAGAGCCTTTTTCTACTTCTTGGAAAGCCACCTCTATCATCTGTAAAATTTCCTTATATGCATGTATTTGTTTCTGAGCTTTTTGTTCTGTTCCATTGGTTAATTTGTCTATCCTTGTGCTAATACTGTCTTAAATCTTAAGTCTTATAATAAGTCTTGCTGTGTGAAAGGACAGATACGTTTTGCCTTATTACTTATTTATCTTCAACATTGTGTTGATTTAATAAAGTTCTATCAGGGACAGATAAAAGCTGTGGTGGCACAGTGGTTGAAGAGCTTGGCAACTAACCCAAAAGTTGGTGGTTTGAACCCACCAGCTGCTCCACATGAGAAAGACGAGGCAGTTTACTTCCATAAAGGTTTACAGCCTGGGAAACCGTTTGAGGCAGTTCTACACTGTCCTGTAGGGTTGCATGTGTCGGACTCAAGTAAGTGGCGGGGGCTAAGGGACAAATAAAAGAATCTGGATGGTATCACAAAACAAAGTACAAAGTACCAAAAGCTAGTAGTTCTTTCTTAATGACAGGACAGCTGGCAAACCAACCCTAATGGGCAGTTTCAAATTTGTTTTCTGCTACATTGTACAAGCAATAACATTTTTCCTACATCCTTGTACTACACAGTACAAAATAAACAATTTTCTATGTTACAGACAAAAACAATAGCAACAACTAAAAATTGTTAGCTATTTTTGGCTCTTTTATACTTCCAGATAAATTTTAGAAACAGCTTTTCAATTTCTGTAGGGGAAAAAGAAAATCTATTGGAATTTCATAGAATTTTTAAATTGCCATTTTTATAAAATTGAGTCTATCCATGAACCTGATGGAAATGGATTTAAAGATGTAAAAACAGGGTTGTTTTTTTTTTACTTGAAATGATTTCAAACCTATAGAAAAGTTAACAAAACTTAAATAAATATTGTATATCCCTTACCCGTAATCCTCAGAAGTTAACAGAAAGAGGCAAACAGTTAAATCAGTCATTAGCAAGTTGATGCCAACTTCTGGTGACAAACATGTCTGCTCAGAGTAGAACTGTGCTCCATGGCGTTTTCATTGGCTGATATTTTTTGGAAGTAGATTGCCAGAAAGATTCTTCTTAGGTACCCCTGGAACCCCTTGTTAGGTGCCCCTGACCTCGAGCCTCCAACTTTTTGGTTAGCAGCTACCTAGGAGCTCCACATAAATGGCTGAATGTCTACTAGATCTTGATACTGCAAAGCAGCTATGGTCTTCATAAATGAAACTTCCAAGTCTGGGAATTCGACATTGACCTGCTTCTGAGAATGGGAAAACTGTAAGATCTTAAAAGTGACATGTTGTTTGAAGGAGGGAGGGTTAGGCCTAACACTGAGTCATAGTTAGTATGTATCCTTACGTTAATGAAAATAGATTCAATCTCAACCTCTGATCCTAAATTTTGTACTCTGATCCAGTCTGTTGTGGAGGTACTCTTTGCCTTTTGATTGAGGGTCTGCTCAGACGTGTAGGCTAGAGAGTTAGATTAAGAATGCTTTAACAAGATGCACGAATGGCTCCGGAGGTTTAGCTTAGTGAGAAATGCCCCCGTAAGAAAAATATCACATTTCAAGCGTTGAGTGGCCACGTGTAACTAATGATTACCATTCTTGGACAACACAAGAAGCGGGGAGGCGGGGGTGTGTGTGATGGTTAAATGTATAGGCTTGGTGCTAGACTGTGTAAGCTTGAATCCCAGTGTTGCTGATTTTCAGTTTTACTGAGCCCTGTGCTTTATGTAACATTTTTCTCTAAAATGAAGCTAATAATAATAATTTCTGTCATATAGGACTATTGTATGAATTAAATTAGTTTTTCATAGTCATCTCTACATCACTCAAAACAGTGTCTAGCAGGTAGTGTATGAGCAGTAAATATAAGCTTTTACTATTATTTAACATTGGTTGGATAACATTTTTTATATATAAAATGTTTATATGTATATTAGTTCTTGAACCCCTTTAGTTAGATTTATCACTAGGTACCTTATTAGGGTTTTTTGGTTATTACTCTAAATGGTAGCTGCAGTGTAGTAAATTACTTAGTGTGGCTTTTCTACCCATAAGTCTTTGTAAACTCCAAGGTGGGATTTTCTATGAGCAACTGAGGAACTATCCACCTGGGTTATTTCTGTTGGGCGTGGCACAATACAATGTTCTGGGAGGTTCCCACTCTCTCACACATGCTTAGAGTTCTGATACTGTGATTGGCTAGTTTGACCACCCTTCCGGGCTCAAAATGAGGCCTCCTGGAGGCAGAACTCTCTCTCTTACTGCTGGTGGAGGAAGATGTGCTGCTGAAAGAGACACGCGCCCCTGAAAGAGACA
>NW_006921654.1:11416642-11442945 GCF_000298275.1 Orycteropus afer afer
TAATAAACCCCATAATCTGTGAGTTCTGTGTGGCCACTGCAGTGAATTATTGAACCCAGGAGAGAGGTGGTGGGTGCTTTGGGAGGAACGGTTGGAGAAAGGGCTGGAGGGAGGCAGCATGTCTGGCCTTGCAGTAATAGGCCTTGGGTTACTGCTGGTAATCCTGCCTTCCCCTTGTAAGGTTAGAGGAGGTCAGAACATGTGGCCTCCTTGCCGTTTTTGCAGTAGCTTTAATTTTTTTTTTTTAATTTTACAATTGTTGCAGGTTTCTTGTATATTCAGCAGGATTGTTGAACTCTCATAGGTCTTATAGTTTAAATGGGAAACATCTATGTAGAAAATCCATCACATTGTCTGCAAATAATGACAGTTTAGTTTCTTCTTTTCTAATCCTCTCATGTGTCTCTTGTCTTTATCTTGACCTAAGGTGCTGGCTGGTTCCTCCCATAGACATTTATTGCAATCTATTATGAACATCCTTTTGCTATCCCTGTTTTTAAAGGAAATGCTTCCTGTACCTTCCATATACTGTTGTATATGTTTTTGGTAGAAACCCTGTATTCCCTTCTTTCCTAGTTTGCTAATTTAAATGTCACAGATGGCTATTTTATCACAAATTTCCCTTGCATTTATTCTAGACATCATCTCTGTTCTTCTCCTTTCATCTGTTGATGAGGTGAATTATATTAATAGGTTTTCCAATGTTAAACAATCCTTGTATTCTTAAAATACACCTACTTAGTTATAATGTGTTCTTTTTATATACATTGGTCTTCTCTGTTCTTTTATGCATCCTACTTCATCCTTCTGAGTTAAATTTCTGACTTTCAGAGGTTGTTGTTATGTGCCATCAAGTCGGACCCGACTCATAGCGACCCCTGGCTTTTAAAATGTCTTCAATGAGAAGCTATTAGTTTTATTGCTTGCCTGAAAATGTTTTTAATTTGCTATAGCCATTGAATGATAATTTAGCTGGATATGAAAATCTTAGTCGTTTCCCCCCCCCACCCCACCCCCAGCAATTAGACAGTGTTACCCTGTTCCATTGTAGTCTGGCTTCTGGTGTTGGAAGTAAGAAGTCTGCTGTCCACTGAATTATTTTATAGTTCTTCTGTCTTTTTTCTCTTAGCTGTTTTTATATCTTCTCTTTTGCATAATACTTCTCTTCATAGTGTTATCCAAATGTACTATGATGTGTTCAAGGTTTTGATTTATTTTTGTTTATCCTGCTTGATATTTATCTTTCTTGAATCTGAGATTGAATGTCTTTTAAAGCATTTGAGCAGTTCTCTGTTATTTCTCTCTTCAGATTTTGCTTTTTTTAATTCTTTCCCTTTTCTTCTTTTGGAATTCCTACAAGTCTTATATTGAATTTCCTTATTCTGTTCTTCTCATCTCTTAAACTCTTTCCTATTTTTAGCTCTTTGTCTCTGTATGCTACATTCTAGTAATTTGTTACATTTGCCTTCCAGTACACTAATTCTTTCTTCACTTGTCACTTAACCCATCCAGTGAGTTTTATATAGCAATAAACTACATTTTAAATTCCTTGGAAAAGCTTTGTGTGTTGTTTGCTTCATTACCTTTAATTGTGTAAACGCAAACAAACAAAAATGAGTGAATCACCTTACTTCCATGGTTCTAGTTTTCCTGTTTGGGAAAATTAGGTTGGGTAGCTGCTTTCCGTGAGTGCTTGTCCTGCTCAGAATTTCCATGAAGCCATATTACTCTAGCATTACAATGTTGTACAAACAAGAGCTGTGAACAGGGAGGCAGGAAGCTGGAAACCCATCATCGTTTTGTTCCTCACTCCCAGAGGAAGAGCAGCTCCTGAGTCATGGAGGGAAACCTTTCAGCATTGTACCTCTTGGGGATTCACAGCTGTGGCAAAGATCTGTTTCTACGGCAACAGAAGGCTTTAACTCTTCCTCTGTACTCAGGATATGCAGAGGTGACTTACATGACAAATTTTTAGAACTTTCCATTTTTTTGGGGGAGGCTAATTTATTGTGGTAGCCACTAGCAACATGTGGCTATTGAAATTTAAGATAAAATTTACAATTTCAGTTTCTGACTCATACTAGCCACATTTCAAATGTTCAATGGGCGTGTGTGACTGGTGATTACCATTCTTGGACAACACAAACACACAAGAACTTTTCTGCCATTGCAGGAGTTCTATTGAACAGTGCCATTGTAGACTCTTCCACAGTTGTTACTTTACTTGAGAGAGAATTTATAAACATGAAATTTTGGAAAATAGATCAAGTGAACTTGTTGATGCCCAGAATCTGGAATCCTGTCTTTAAAATTACTGCCATTCTGTATCTTTTAAGTGTACAGAAAACTTGGAGAGGGTTTTGGATTTAAGCATGGTTTATGGATGACGTGGTGAACCTACTCTCACTTGGCTTACCTTTAATTTAGTACAGCGGGAAGAGGGGCAGCCAGGTAAATAAAAAGCTAACTGAACCTTTGATGGTAAATAAGCTTTGGGAAAGATGGAGAACAATTTACACATAGGTTTATTGAGAGTAGGAGCTCTGGTGGCACAGTGCCTAAGACATTTGACTGCCAGCCAGAAGTTTGGCAGTTCAAACCCACCAGCCAGTCCATGGAAGGAAGATGGGCAGTCCACTTCCGTAAAGGTTTGCCTCCTTGGAAACCCAGTAGGGGTTGCTATGAGTTAGAATCACTTGATGGCAGTGGGTTGTAGAGGCTGTGCAACTGTGATTAAACTGAGAATAGGGAAGAGACATTTGTGAAGTGATTGGAGAAAAAGTGCATGGTCTTATTTGAAATTTGACTCAGATTGGAAATTCCTTATGATTAAATCATCTTCTCTCACTACCCCCTTAAATTGCTATCTCATTCTCCTTTGAGTTGCTACAGAACAGTTAAAGATTCTCAAGAAAAGAGATACTTCTCCCTACGACCTATACATGCACATACCCCCCACCACCGTCTTCAAAATATAGCAGCATTTCACAGTGACTGGACTCCAGTTAGACCAAGAATAAGAACAATGTGGGTTATACAAGCCCTGGCCTCAGTATGCTACCAGAGATGGAACACCCACTGACCCTATCTTTGTTCTTTGCCCTTGGCAGACTTTGCTAAAACATACTTAACTCTCTATCACAGAGCCTTACATGAACTCAGAATCCTCAACACAGTGCTCCAGGACCCACCAAACCAAAAATGAAACTCAGTGCAATCGAGTTGATTCCAGCTCAGAGCAGCCCCTGGAGGGTGTCCAAGGTTTTAGGTAGATAGAGTCCTTGGAGAGATCACTCGTGGGAGAATAGAAGGGCAGTGTTTGCAGAGGGAGGCAGCTCATGGGGCAGGAGTGTATGGGAGGGAAGGACACAGGGAAGAAGTAACTTTGGGGAGGAAGTGGGAAGAGATCTGTTGCATTGTGGGAAATTGCAGTCAGTGTCATGAGACAAAGTATATGTGAGCTGCTGTATGGAAAATGAATTTGCTCTGTAAACTTTCACCCAAATCACAATAAAAATTAAAAAAAAGGAAAAAAGTTGCTTAGTTGCTTGTTTGGAGTTAACTTTCTGGAACAAATTAATCTGGAAGAAGGCTTGTAAAATGACTGAGAGGGGTTTAGAAAGAGATTCAGAAGCAACATGTGTAGGAAAAGGAAGAAGTTGTAAAAGAAAAAAATGCCCTTGAGTTGAAAAGGAATGAAGTAATTGGTGCTCTGCAGAAACGGAAAAGTAACAGGGCTTTGTGGTTTCTAAACTGATGTTTTGTTTTTAGCATTTTATTGTGGCTTGGGTGAAAGCTTACCTAGCAAGTTAGTTTTCCAATCAGTAGTTCATACACACACTGTTTTGAGACATTGGTTGCTGTCCCCAAAGTGTGTCAGCACGGTCAGTTTAGCAGGTTCCCTGTTTCTGTTAGTCAGTTTCCCTGTCCTTGCTGCTGTCCTCTTTGGTTCTGGGCAGATATTGCTCCTTTGGTCTCGTGCAGTTGATTGTGCTAAGGAGCACATTCTTCATGGTGATTGTTGTTTGTTTTAAAGTTCCGTCTATTATTTGGCCAAAAGATGGCCTCTGGGAGTGTCTTCAGTTTCAGGTTAGAAGGTTGTCTCAGGCCAATAATGTAAGGGTTTCCTCTAGTCTTTTTCAGTCTAGTAAGTCTACCCTTTTTTAAAAAACATTTTTGCATTACATTTTTAATCTGTGTTTCTTGTTTTCTAAGTGAATCTGGAAGCAAGATTTCTTCCCTTTTTTTCTGATCACAAAAATAATCAGAATATTCACTGTAAAGACTCAAACATCAGTGTAGGAAGCAAAGGTGGCCCCTCATGATTTCTTTGGTGTATGTTGCTCCCGATTGCCCCAGCACATGATTGGACAGATATAAAACTGTAGAACTCCTGTTATGCTTACTGTTTTAAATTGTTTGTTGTTGTTGTTTATTTCTTACTCAGTGTTCCATGTTTTTCCAGGTGCATGTGTGGGTTTTTGTCTGGTTTTGTTTTTGTCTCTGTGATAAATTCTGGAAACTTGTACCTGGAATTGGAACCTATTCACAGCATTACCTGCCCCTGCCCCCATCACCCTGCTGTTGTACCTATTGGAGAGAAGTCATGACAAAGTGGGCTGCCTAACAAGTTGGCCCTGAAATGCTTTTATCCTTATACCGTGCTTTGCTTGAGAGATCAAATCTATTATTTGGTAAAAGATTCTCTATAAGTTGTTGGGAGGATGCCACACAGGGAAGGATCACATAGCACCTCCTGTGAACTTCGAACCAAACCAAACTCACTGCCCTCGAGTCGGAACTGACTCATAGCGACCCCTTCTTGGGTTTCCAAGGCGGTATCACTACAGAAATAGACTGCCTAATATTCTGAGGAGTGGCTGGTGGGTTTGAACTACCAGCCTTCTGGTTAGCCTTAGGCACTACTCCACCAGAGCTGGAGAGAAGTTAAATGAGCTAGACAGAGCCCAGAGCTGGGCCCCTGGAGCAGCTTTTGGGAATAAATAATGCCAGGTAATAGGATTCATAGGACCCTTGTTTTTCAACCCCAGTCCTCAATTCAGAAACTCATTGCCCTTGAGTTGGTTCCAACTGAGGGCGACGACCACGTAGGGCAGACTAGAACTGCGCCTAGAGCTTCCAAGGCTGTAAATCTTCACTAAAGCAGACTCCCTCTTCTCTCTTCCGGGAAGCAGCCGGTGGGTTCAAACCTTTTGGTCAGTAGCCGGGCACTTAACCGTAGCACCTCTGGGGCTGCCTTTCAGTTCGGAGGCAATATGAGTGTGTCCGTCTTGTTGCAGAGTTCACAGTGTCTTCGCATTTCTTTTTCTGATTTTGTCTACCAATGACTAGACTAGAACACAGGCCGTTTCTCTCTCAGACCCACCATCTGGACAGTTCAGAAGAAGGCCATGCGATAGCAGCAGGGGAGTGTTTCCAGCCAGGTCCGTTTAAGACGCTAAGCTTGGCTCTGCCCTCAGCCAGTTGCTTTTGCTTTCTTGGGGTGCTTTAGACAGAACTGTCCAGCAGGCAGCGTGCTGGTGGGGCCCACAGCAGTCCGCCACAGCCTGGACATTTGTCTGTGGTTAGAGGAGTCTCGTGTGGGATTGATCCCGACAGCCCCATGGTCTGAGTGGCTGTCAGATGACAGGGAAGCCAGTCTCTGGTTCTCTTCCTCCGCCAGTGCCCCCTGCAGAAATAAAATGACTAGTAGCCAGACGTTTTATTTGCGTTGGCACAGGACACCCGTCTGCTCCTAAGTGTACATGTACATTCCAAAGAAAAAGCACCCTTCCCTAAGATTTTAAAAAGATGTTTTAAAAGATGTTGCCGTTCCATGGCCTCTCTGAGGCCAACCATCTGGGCAAGAAGGAAAGACACTGCCCCAGAAGCTGCAGACAGTTTGGAATGAAGTTGAGTGCATCACCCAGCAGCAAGGTTCCAGTGAGCACAAAGCCCCTTCAGATGACACATGTCATTGTCCCCTTGTCCCCAGAAAGTAGAGAAACCGGAGCATATTGGGAAAAGTACTTGGGAAAATTCAGTAATGATTTGAACTTCTGCCAGGCTGAATACGTGAGCCTTTGAACTCTTCCCTACTGAGGTTGTTGTCTTTGTAACGGTCTGTTTTTGTTGGTTGTTGCATCTGTTTTGAAAAAGGAGCATGCAGAGCAGAGCAGGCATAGTATGGAATAGCAGTGTTACGAAGAACAGCTATTAGTTAATGCTGCCCAAGTGCCAGGCACAAGTCTGTGTGCTTGATGTATATTAACTCTTGCGATCCTTACCCTGTTTCATCCCCATTTTACAGATAAAGAAACTGTGCCCCGGAGGTTAGGGAACTCGCCCAAGGGTCATAATGCTAAAAATGATGTAGCTCTAATAAGTGATTTCTCATATTGCTATTAAATTGCCATCATTATATTGTTGTTGTTGTTGTTGACCCGACTCATAGTGACCCCTCCTTGGGTTTCCGAGGCATTATCACTAGAAAAGTAGATTGCCCAACCTTCCTTCTGGGGAGTGGCTGGTGGGTTTGAACCGCCAGCCTTCTGGTTAGCAGTCAAATGCCTTAGGCACTATGCTACCAGAGCTCCTACTGTCGTTATAGGCATCAGAAATTAAATTCTGGGAATCAGTTTCAGCCCTGTAGCCAGCCCTTCTACCATTTGTAAGCCCATAGCATTCTTTGCAGTCTCATGAAATAGTGGCGAAATTAAAACACATTTTCTTACTGTGTTACCTGTGGGAGTTGCCACCTGTGACTGCATTTTTCTGCTCTTTATCTTAGCATCAGTGCTTTTGACAGCTTTTGACCCCAACAGGACTCACAGTCCATTGATCCCATTTCCTTCTGCTGCCCCTCACCCCCTCGTTTCCTTACTTCCTCCCTAAATAGCTCAAGTCTCATGATCAGCCGTTATCATCACCACCTCACTAATACACCCCCAACTCCCTTGCTCCTCTTTTGCTTTGTCATACTTGCTTGGCTAAATCACAACTTGTGTTAAATCTAAATTTCTTCTACTCTGTGCATGGACTCCGTGGCTGGAGGAAACACGAGCTCAATGGCCTTGCTCTAAATTTGTGACTAGTCCCTTCAAGTGGGCCCTTAATGCTGCCTGGAGAGCCTGCTATATTCCCCTACTGCATTTGCTCTCCGACCCTTCTAGAGGACTGTTCCACATCATCTCTTTTCTCAAAGCTCCTTTCTTAGCCTTTGCTGATGAGCTCACTTTTTATTTCGTTGAGAAAACAAGTTAGAAGATAACTCCCACCAGCACTGACCACCTTCTCTATCCCGGTTTGCATCTAGATGTGAGCTGTCCATGCCCCTAGTGAGGGCCGGGATCTCTGCTTGCACTGAATTTCCTTCAGGAAAGAGCCCTGGTGGTGCAGTGGTTAAACCACTTGGCTGCTAACTGAAAGATCAGCCGTTCAAACCCACCAGTTGCTCTGCAGGAGAAAGATGTGGCAGTCTGCTTCTGTGACGAATTACAGCCTTGGAAACCCAAGGGATAGTCCTCTGTGAGCAGTGGGTTTTTTGACAAATCAAGAGAATTGCTCCAGCTTTCTTCCTTCCTCTCCTTAAATGTTGCTTCCCTGGTGGAACAGTCCATCTGAAAAACAGTAACAACGGAAGGATTCTATCTCTCCAATTATTACTCCATCTCTCTACTTTCTGTTATAGCAAAACTCTTCAGAGTTCTCCTTCTGATTTTTCTCCTTCCATTCTCCTCAAACCCAGTCCGGTCAGGTATTACTCACCACTCCATTGAAATTGCTCTTATCAAGGTCATGGAGGACCTTCATGGCGCTGAATCCATTAGCCCACTCACAGTCCTCAATTTACTTGAAAGGCAGGTACATTTGACAGAGTTGATAACTTCCTTCTCTTTGGAAGGAATCACTTCCTTCTCTTTGGAAGGATCACTTCCTTCTCTTTACTTGCTTCTACCCTGCTCACCTCGTTTTCTTCCTGCTACTCAGCCTCGTATCCTTTGCTGATTGCTCATGTCTTGAACCTCCAATGTTGAAGGATATGGTCCTCTTCTCAGCCCTTGGACCTCTTCTCTTTTGTGTATTACAACCTTGGTGAAGTCATCTAGGCTGATGGTTATAAGATACTACTGGTGTGCTGATGACTCAGATTTACTGTTTCCACCCAGATTGATCCCTTAACCTGTTTTCTTTTTTTAAAAAAACACTGCTTCATTGGGATATAATTTACATATCATACAAGTCATCTATGTAAAGTGTACAATTCAGTGGTTTTAGTATGTTCACGGAGTTGTGCAGCCATCACCACACTAAATTTTAGAACATTGTCATCCTCACAAACAGAAACTGGTATCATTAACAGTCACTCTTTAGTTTCCCCCATCTACCCTAGTACCAAACGTGTTGCTTTTGAGTTGATTAGGACTCAGAGTGACCCTGTCGGACAGAGTAGAACTCCCCTGCAGGGTTTCTAAGGCTGTCATCTTTACTGATACAGACTGCCACATCTTTCTCCTGCGCAGGGGGTGGTGAGTCTGAACTGCCGACCTTTTGGTTAGCAGCTGAGCTCTTAACCACTACGCCTCCAGGGGTCTTACCTAGCCCTGGGCAACTGCTAATCTGCTCTCTGTCTCCACAGATCTGCCTATTCTGGGCATTTCATAGAAAGGGAGTCATGCAGTGTGTGCTGTTTTGTGTCTGGCTTTTGTCACTGCAGATGGTCACTGCATTTTCTAGAATTTCATGTTCGTTACATACTCACTTGTGTCTGGCTTCTTAAGCTCAGAAAAAGGATTCATCCATGTTGTCACCTGAAACAGTGTTCATTCATTTATGTTGCATGGGTGTACAACAATTTGTTCATCCGTTTCTGTTGATGGACGTTTGAGTTGTTCCAGTTTGGGGCCATTAGGAATAAAGCTGCTACGACAATGTGTGTACCAGTCTTTGTGTGCACTGTGTTTTCCTTTCTCTTGGATAAATACTTAGGATTGGAGATGCTGCATCAAATGGTAAATGTGTCAACTTGATAAGAAACTGCCACATTGTTTTCCAAAGTGGTCATACCATTTTACGTTTCCACCAGTGATTATGAGAGTTCACCTTGGTCCACATCCCAAGCAACGTTTGGTATTGTCAGTCTTTTTTTTTTTTTTTTTTTTTTCCGGTGGTAAAATATATATAACATAGACTTCACCACTGTAACTATTTTAAAGTTTACAGTTCAATGTCATTTATTCCCTTCATAATGTACAAACTATCCCCACTATCTAGCTGTAGAACATTTTCATTACCCCAAAAGGAACCCTGCACCCATTAAGAAGTCATTTCCCATTGTCCTTTCTCTCAGCTCCTGGGTACCAATATTTTGCTTTCTTTCTCTATAAGTTTACTCATACTGGATATTTCATATAAATGGAATCATTCAGGATGTGGCCTTTTGTGTATGACTTCTTTCTCTACATCATTTTCCAAGGTTCATCTTTTCAAGGTTTATCCATCTTGTAACATTTACCAGTAGGTCATTACTTTTTATGACTGAATAATATTGCATTGTATGTATAGACCACATTTTGTTTATCCTTTCATCAACTGGTGGACACTGTCTTGTTTCCCTGTTTTGGCAACTGTGAATAGTACTGCTAGGAACATTGTTGTGTAAGGTTTTGTTTGCACACCTGGAATTGCTGGGTTGTATGGTAATCCTAGGAGCTCTGGTAGCATAGTGCCTAAGGCACTTGACTGCTAACCAGAAGGCTGGGGTTCAAACCTACGAGCCACTCCTTGGAAGGAAGGTTGGGTAATCTGCTTCCGCCTCGGCAACCCAAAGAGGGGTTGCAATGAGTCCGGTCCGACTCAATGGCATATAACAACAACAACAACATGGTAATCCTAACAATATTCAGTCTTCCAATCCATGAACACAGAATGTCTTTTCACTTATTTAAGTCTTACTTTTAGATTCTGTCAACAATGTTTTGTAGTTTTCACTGTGCAAGCATTGTACTTCCTTGTACGTTCCTTGTTTTTTCCTCATGTTCAAGCATCATTTGTTGAAAAGACAGTCCATTGCCCAGTTAATAACCTTGGAACTTTTATGAAAAATCAATTGACCATAACTTGTGTAGGTCTGCACACACATGTCCCTCCTGCCAGTTCCATGCTGTTTTGCTTACTGTAGTGTTACAGTAAGCCTTAACATCACATGGTATAAGTCCTCCATCTTACTCCTTGTAAAAGTGGTTTTGAGTATTCTCAGTCCTTTACGTTTTCGTATAAAGTTTAGAATCAACTTGCCGCTTTTTGCAAAGCTCCTGCTGGGATTTTGATTGGGATCAAGTTAAGTCTATGGATAAATTTGGGGAGAATTGACGTCTTAACAATACTGCAACTTCCAACTCATGAAAATGATATTTTTCTCCATTTATTTAAGTGTTGTTTAATTTCTTTTAGTGGTATTTTGCAGTTTCAGGGTAAAAGTCTTTTAAATATTTATTCTAAGTTTTGCATATTTGTGATCGTGTGCTGCTTTTGTTATTGCTACCTGCCCTTGAGTCGACCTCTGACTTGTAGCAACACTGTGGACAGTGGAGTGAGATGCTGCCTGGTCCTGGACCAGCCGCGTGATTGGTTGTGTGGTCTGTAGGGTTTTCCTGGGCCTATTTGCAGAAGTAGTTTCCCAGACCTTTCTTCTTAGTTCATCTTAGTCTAGAAACTGGTGAAAACTGTTCAGCATCCTGGCAACATACAGATACAGGTAACAGACAGGTGGTGGCCGTCCCTGAGGGGCATTGACTGGAATCAAGCCTAGGTTTCCCCCATGGAGGGCAAGAATTTTAGCACTGAACCACCAGTCAGTTTCCCTGTAAACACTACTTTATTTAGCTATATCCCATAATTTTTGATATATTATGTTTTTATATCCATTCATTGACAAATATTTTCTAGTGATTTTTTTTTTTTCCCCTTTCAGAAGTATCTTTAATTGCCTAATACTTGGGGATTTTTCAGATATCTTCTGTTTTGGGCTTTAGGTTAATTCCATTTTGGTCAGAGACCAAACTTTGTGTAACTTGAATCCTCTTAAATTTATCGAGTCTTTTTTAAAGCCCAGAATGTGGTCTAGCTGGTGAATGTTCCATGTGCTTTAGAAAAGAATGTTTGGTGCTGTTTTTGGTGGGTTGTTCTGTCAGTATCAGTGAGGTCGTTTTGGTTAGTAGTACTGTTGTGGCGTTTTCGAACTGTACTGATTTTCTGTCAACTTGTTTTTATCAACCACAGAGGCTAGAGTGTCAAAATCTCCAACAATAATTATGGATTTGCCTGTCTGTTCACAGTCCTTTCTGTTTTTGCTTCCTGTGTTTTGAAGCCCTGTTTTTAGATGCGTAAACATTTAGGATTGTTAAGTCCTTTTGATGAATTGACCCTTTTACTATCAGAAAATTACCGTCTTTATTCCTAACAATATTCTTTGCTGTGAAAGTTACTGTTTATCTAATATTAATATAGCCACTCCAGCTTTCTTTTGATTGGTGTTCACATGGTTATCTTTCTTAGTCATTTACTATTAACCTACTTGACTGCTAACCAGAAGGCTGGCAGTTCAAACCCACCAGCCACTCCTCAGAAGAATGATTGTGCAATCTACTTCTGTAGTGATACCGCCTCGGAAACCCAAGGAGGGGTCGCTATGAGTCAGATCCAACTCAGCAGCAGTGATTTTTTTTTTTTTTTTCGGTTTTAGTTCTATTTAAAGTGTGTTTCTTGTAGAAAGCATATAGTTTGGTGTTACTTTTTTAATCCAGTCTGACAATCTTTGCCTTTTAACTGGAGTGTCTATGTGGTTGTTGTTGTTATTTGCCGTCGAGTTGGCCCCGACTCAAAGTGACCCCTCCTTGGATTTCTGAGGCAGTATCACTACGGAAGTAGGATTGCCCAACCATCCTTCCAAGGAGTGGCTGGTGGGTTTGAAACGCCAGCCTTCTGGTTAGCAGTCAAGTGCTTTAGGCACTATGCTACCAGAGCTCTTTGGAGTGTCTATAGTTAATGTTAATTATCAATGTGGTTGGGTTAGCATTTTGCTTATTTATTTTCTATGTATCTCATCTGTTTGTTCTTTTTTACCTCTTTCCTTTATTTGGATTTTTTTTATAATTCCATCTTGTCTCCATCAAGCTTCTTAGCTTTACCTCTTTGGTTATGTTGCTCTAGGTTTTACAATTAACACAAAAACTCAGTGTTATTGAGCCAATTCTGACTCATAGTGACCCCTTTTGGGTTTCCGAGGCAGTAAATCTTTATGGAAGTAGAAAGCCCAGTCTTCCTTCTGTGGAGTGGCTGGGGGGTTTGAACCACCAACCTTCTGGTTAGCGGCCAAATGCCTTAGGCACTATGCTACCAGAGCTCCTTGTTGTTGTTGTTGTTGTTGTTATTTGCCGTCGAGTCAAACCCGACTCATAGCGACCCCTCCTTGGGTTTCCGAGGCAGTATCACTACGGAAGTAGGATTGCCCAACCTTCCTTCCGAGGAGTGGCTGGTGGGTTTGAACCGCCAGCCGTCTGGTTAGCAGGCAGAGCTCCTTAGGTTTTACATTATACATCTTTAATTTCTCTAGTATATCTTTCAACTAGTTGATAACATTTCATGTATAGTATGAGAAAGTTACAACAGTATTCTTCCGTTTCCTCCTTCTGCCCTCTGTGAGGAAGCTCTGGTGGTGTAGTGCCTAAGGCACTTGACTGCTAACCGGAAGGTTGATGGTTCACATCCACCAGTCACTTCTTGGAAGGAAGATGGGGCAATCTACTTCCGTAGTGATACCATCTCAGAAACCTAAGGAGGTGTCGCTATGAGTCGGATCCTACTTGATGGCACATGACACACACCAAAACAAACCAACTTACTACCATGTTCATTCCAACTCATAGTCATCCCCATTGGGTTTCCAAGGCTGTGAATCTTTATGGAACTAGATTGCCTCCCATGGAGCAGCTGGTGTGTTTGAACTGCTGACCTGGTTAGCAGCCATATTCCTTACTCACTGTGCCACCAGAGCTCCTTTATATATGACACACATATATACATATACATGATATATATGATGCATATATAGTATACACATACATGTATAAATACATGTGTATATATATAGTAACCCTCTCTTTTTATATGTATGTGTGTGTGTATATATACATATATAGAAAGGTTGATAATATACATAATTTTTCTTCCTAAATTAAGCAGTGAATTTTAAAGAAATTTTCAAAAATGTCTTTTATATCTGTCTAGGTGAATCTGGTTTTAAGTAAGTTTGGAAATTCACATTCATCAGGTTTCATGCAAAAATCTCTAAATTCTTTACCACTGCCTCAGCTCTACCCAATGCACTTGAGAAGGAGGGTGAGTGAGTAGGCCTTAGATAATAAAATCCAGATTTCACAGTTCAGTTAGAAGACATTTTAAGATCTTGGGCAAATCATATGAATGTGACACCTAAAAAGCACATATAGTCTCCTTTTTCTGGTTCTGTGGTTCAAGTGAAGGAAATGTCAGTTCAGCAGACTGGAAAAGACGGAGCTCTAATTAGCGGAAGAATGCCATTATTAGTTTAAAACTGGTTAGGAGTAGGAGATTCCACTTAGTGCCTTATATAAGAATCATCATAGTGGGAATCTTCATTTCTTTCTAAACCAGAGCTGAGTTCCTCTTCCTGTCAGCATCCATGTGAATATAAGGACTGTTTGCCCATTGAAACCATCCTCTTTTTCAAGCAGTGGACTCAAGGACCTGTGACATCCAAGTGTGGAAGTTTGCAGAACTACCTCTTAGGAGTTTAGGTCATTAAGACTTGCTTAGCTGCTTTAGACTAAGGACTCATCTCTGCAGTTCTCCTTTTAAGGATCCATCTCCAGACAGGCACAGCCTGTTCTCTGGCAGCCAAGTTATCTGCTCTCTCATCCAAAGAACTTTAGACAACCTGTCCAAAAATGTGGAAGCAACTTCATTCATTTTCTCTCTCAGCTGTTGACTGGATTTAAACTCTTTTTCCTATTAGAAATTGAGAGGAAGTGTTGGTATGGAGAAGGACGAGCAGAATGGAGGAGAATGTTGAGACACCTGTCTTCAGGCCCTTTTCTTCCTCCTTTTCCAGCGGGTTCTTAGGAGTGGGGTGCTGTGGTAGAGGCTCATGTGTAATGGCAGGCCTGGGCCTCTTTGCTTTGTTAAACAAGAGAGCCTAGGAATTTTTTTTTTTTTTTTTTACATTATTTGGTCTTTACTCTTATTTTTGGGTGAATCCTCTTCTTCCCCTTCCTTCCAGTTATTGTAAAATCTTTTAAACATGTTCTTTACTGAGTACTTATGAATAGAATGTGCTTAGAGGAGGAAGAGTAGTGAATTGAAAACATCTCAACTTTTCAAGTTAGTGTGACCATGGAAAGAACGGAGAACATTCATATAACTTGCTCTCAAAATAAAAAAAAAAATTGAGCAATAAAACCTTGGGCTGACGTTAGAGGAAAAGTCTATGATATGAAAGGCTTTGAGTCTGCCTTGTGAACATTTAATTTCTTCCCCCTGGTAGGTGGATTTCATGCTCCTCCTGCCCCTTAGAACAAGTGCATACATGTTGACTACAATCTGCATGTCATTTACTTAGAAGAATGTGCCAGAACAGACTTCTAACCTACTTTTACTGTCTTTTGCCAGGTAACCAAACTCACCTCAGAACTTAGCAGTTTAAAAACCTCAGCTGTTTTATATTTGCTCATAATTCTGTGATTCAGGGATTCAGGCAGTGCTTAGCTAGGTGGTTCTTCTGTATGTGGCACCAGCTGGGTGTCTCATGAGGCCGTAACCATATGGTGGGTAGAGCTGGAACATCTAATGTGACTTCACTTACATGTCTGGGACCTTGGAGCGCATGACTTGGAGACTAGAATTTCTCTCTGTGTGGCTTTCTCTCCACTTGTCTAGCTTGTATTTTTATATCTGATCAAAATTCCAAGAGTAAGCATTCCAAGCAGCGAAAGTGGAAGCTGCAGTTCTATTCAGGTCCAGCCTCAGAAGTTACATAGCTTCACTTCCTCTGGATCCTGTTGATCAAATCAAGGATTTGGGTTGGCCCTGTGACAAAGGGAGAGGCCAGAGAGGAGACATGGCGGATGGCACAGTGGGATGGGCAATATGGTTGCGTTTATCTTTGGAAATCTACCACAGAACTCTGTCCCTAGGGAGCTTCAGCCCCACCCAGGCCAGGTAAATAAGCATCTCAGAAGAAACAGCTAGGTGTTCTTAAAAAAACTTACAAGTGGATTCCAGCTCATAGTGACCATGTAGGTCAGTGTAGAACTGCCCCGTAGGGTTTCCAAGGCTATCCATCTTTAAGGAAGCGGACTGCCGCATCTTTCTCCTATGAAGCAACTGGTGGGTTTGAACTGTCAACCTTTTGGTTAGTGGCTGAGTGCTTAACCATTGTACCACCAGGACTCCTCCCAGGTGTCTAAGTGGAGTCCATTTTGTGTAATCTTCTATGCACATTCACATTCTGGCCTACGATCTGGTTCTTTCTGGCTCATGCAACGTGGCATTCTAGGATGCGAGACTAGGAATCCTCCCACTCCTTTGGGCCATACTAGTAAGAAAAATTGAAAAGAATAATTCCCTCTGTCTACTTCAGCATACACTGATGTTGAATATTATTGTTTTTAAAATCTTGAGTTGATTCCTGGTAAGAACCTTATCTTCTGTGTCTAACTTTGGTGTTTAGCCCAGCATTAGATTCCAGTGGTTATGCAGTAAATCATGGACTTGAACCATTAAAAAAAGTCACTGATGCTGTGTTATCAGTGCCTGGCAGAATTTTGCAGAATTAGTAATTTCTGTAGATCTAATGGGGAGCTCTAGTAGCATAGTGCCTGAGGCACCTGACTGCTAACCAGAAGGCTGGAGGTTCAAACCCACCAGCCACTCCTCGGAAGGAAGGTTGGGCAATCTACTTTCATAGTGATACTGCCTTGGATACCCAAGGAGGGGTTGCTGTGAGTTGGGTCCGATTCGATGGCACATAACAACAACAACAACATAGATCTAACGGGAGCTCTGGTGGTGTAGTGGTTAAAGCATTCAGCTGCTAATTGAAAGGTTTGCAGTTCAAACCTACCAACTGCTCTGGAGGAAAAAAGATGAGTCGGTCTGCTTCTGTGAAGATTTATAGCCTTGGAAACACTATTGGGCAGTTCTGCTTTCTCCTATAGGGTCAATATGAATAGGAATACTCATATGGCAGTGGGTTTTTTTGGTTTATGGTTCTAACAATTACACATCACTATTAAAAATTTAGGAGCGCTGGTAGCATAGTCCCTAAGGCACCTGACTGCTAACCAGAAGGCTGGCGGTTCAAACCCACCAGCCACTCCTTAGAATGAAGGTTGGGCAATCTACTTCCGTAGTGATATTGCCTCGGAAACCCAAGGAGGGATCACTATGAGTCGGGTCCGACTCAATGGCATATAACAACAACAACAACATTAAAAGTTTAGACAAACGTGATCTTGATACTGAACAGATTTTAAATGAAACCTGAAAACTGACTTAAACATTTTTAAAGGTGAAAACATTTTTTTAAAAAATGTGGAAGCATATTTAGAATACTTCGAATAAATATAATTTACTTCCCTGCAAAGTACTCTAAACAAGGGGATACTACAAGGTTGAGAATGGGAAAGGTATACATCAGGAAAGGTATACATGTTGTACCCTTTCACCATACTTATTTGATCTGTTTGCTGAGTAAATAATCAAAGGAGCCGGATTACATGCAGAACATGGCATCAGCACTGGAGGAAGACTTATTAACAACCTGCGATATGTAGGTGACGCAACCTGGCTTACTGAAAATGAAGACTGACTTGAAGCATTTACTGATGAAGAACAAAGACTGCTTGCCTTTAGTATGGATTGCACCTCAACTCAAAGAAAACAGAAATCCTCACAACTGAACCAGCAGCAAGTAACTCATTGATAATTGGAGAAAAGATTGAAATAGTCAAGGTTTTCATTTTACTTGGATCCCTAATCAATGTATCAATCAATAGAAGGCAGCAGTCAAGAAATCAAAGGATTTATTGCACTGGGCAAATCTGCTGCAAAACTTGATGGCACTTGACAGCAACTGGAAGGAGGCAGAACCCTCCTGACTTTGAACCATTTAAAATATGGGGCATTTACTTGGTCATTTTCAGCAAGGAACACACAAATTTTGCTCTAGAAACTAATTTTAAAACCGTTGGAGTAAATGATACTTGAGAGTGAGGTCAGTGGTATGGAATGGAGCTCTAAACCATGAGATTGTAAGATTCTCCCTGAGTGTGAGCTATAGCTTCCCAGGCCCTCCTCCTCTAGACTCTGATGGAATAGATCTGGGGTTGGATGTTGGAATCTGTGTTTTTAAAGAGTGTTGCTAGTGATTCTTGTCATGAGTCTTGCTGGGGGAATACTGGTTTCAGAAATTCTCCTCCCTTCTCACCAGCCACTCCTCGGAAGGAAGATGGGGCAATCTACTTCGTAGTGATACTGCCTCGGAAACCCAAGGAGGGGTCGCTGTGAGTCGGGTCCAACTTGACGGTACATAACAACAACAAACAACGTACTTGTATAGGAACTTTCAGGGAGCTCTGCTGGCATAGTGGATAAGGCATTTGGCTGCTAACCGGAAGGTCACTGGTTCAAACCCACCAGCTGCTCCGCAAAGGAAGATGGGGCAATCTACTTTGGTAAAGATTTACAGCCTTGGAAACCCAGTAGGGGTCGCTATGAGTTGGATTTCACTCGATGGCAGTGAGTTTTTTATTATTTTTTTTCATAGGAGCTTGCAGAGAACCTCCAGATAATGTATCTGGGTCTGTCCTCCCCCCAAAAGCCGAGATAATTTACATACCATAAGAGTCATCCTTTGTAAGTATATATAATTCAATGATTTTTAGTAAATTCATAGAGTTGGACAACTATTCCTAAAATTCAGTTTTATAATGTTTTCGTCACCCCCCAAAAATTGCCCCATGCCCATTTATCTGTTCTCACATCTAGTCCTGGGAAACCCCTCATTTATTTTCTGTCCTTCTAGATTTGTCTTTTCTGGAAATTTCATATAAATGAAACCATACACTATGCAGTCTTTTGTGTTTGGCTTTTTTCTCTTAGTATGTTTTTGAGATTCATCTATGTTGAACATGTTCCAGTAATTTGTTCCTTTTTGTTGTGAAGTGTTATTCCTTTGTATGAATTTATCATGTTTTGTCTCTCTCTTCACCAGTTGATGGACATTTGGATTGTGTCTAGTTTGAGACAAGTATAAATGATGCTGCTGTGAACATTCACATACATGTTTTTGTGGGACATGTATTTCCATTTTTCTTGGGTAAACAGCCAGGAGTGCCATTGCTGAGTAGTATGGTAAGTCTGTATTTAACCTTGTGGAAAACACCAACATACTGGTTTCCAAACCATATAGTGGCTAAAGCATTTTATATCCTCCACCAGTAATATGTGGTGGTTCAATTTCTCCACGTCCTCGCCAACACTTGATATTGTCAGTGTCATGAATTACAGCCATTCTAGTAGGTGTAGTGCCTAAGACACTTGACTGCTAACCAGAAGTCTGGCAGTTCAAACCCACCAGGCATTCCTCAGAAGGAAGGTTGAGCAATCTACTTCCATAGTGATACCGCCCTGGAAACCCAAGGAGGTTTCGCTATGAGTCGGGTCCAATTCGACGGCACATAACAGCAACAACAGCAGTAGGTGTATAGTGTATCTCAATGTAGATTTAGTTTTCATTTCCCTGATGTCTAATGAAGGCGTTCTGATGGTGTAGAAGTTAAGGCATTTGGCTGCTAACCAAAAGGTTGGTGGTTTGAGCCTACCACCTGCTCTGTGGAAGAAAGATGAGGCAGCCTGCTTCCATAAAGATCTACAGCCTTGGAAACCCAGTGAGGGTCACTGTGAATTGGAATCAACTCGATGGCAGTGAGGTTTCTAGGAGTGTCTAATGATGTTGGGCATCTTTCCATGTGCTTATTAGCAATTTACATGTCATCTTGGGTAAGATATCTCTTTATATCTTTTGTCCATTTGTTTTTTAGTGGATTCTTTGTCCTTTTGTTTTTGAGTTGTAAGGGTTCTTTATATATTCTAGACCCAAGTCCTTTATCAGATATTTTCTTTATCAAAATATTTTCTCACCAGTGTTTGGCTTATCTTTTCATTTTCTTGTTTAGTGTCTCTTGAAGAGTGAATACTTGCTTTTGGTGTTACATATAAAAAATATCTTTGCCTAGTCGAAGGTCACAAAGATATTCTTCTATGTTTTCTAAAAGAGCTTTTGTACTTTGAGCTTCTACATTTAGATCTGTGTTCCATTTTTGGTTTATTTTTGTGTGTGGTGTGAGGTAGGGGTCTAAATTCCGTTTTTGTTTTTGCACATGTGTATCCAGTTGTCCTAGCACCACTTGTTGAAAAGACCATCCTTTCGCCACTGAATTCCCTTAGCAAAATCAATTGTCAAAATTCAGTTGACCATAATTATGTAAAGGTTTATTTTTGGGCTCTAAATTAAATGCTGTTCCACTGATCTGTATGTCTGTCCCTGTCTTGGTTATTTGTACCTGTATGGCAAGTTTTACAGTGGGGTCTCGTGCATTCTTCAACTTTGTTCTTCCTTTTCAAAATGGCCTTGGCTATTCTAGGCCCTTTGTATTTTCACATAAATTTTGGGTCAATTTGTTGACTTCTACAAAACTGTGATGTACTTTTGACTCTTGATATTTTTTGCTCAGGCTTTCTTGTGACTTCTCACAGAGAGGCTGAAAGCAGCTCACTGAGATTTGAGAGGTTTTAATAAACGGCTTTGAGAGACATGTGATGTATTGGCATCCTTCCAGGTTAGGCATGTTAGGTTTAACAGCTAGTGCGAAAATGAGCCCAGAGCAACGCAGAACAGTGATGACTCCAGTGTTCCACTCAGTGTTAGACATTGTGCTGCCTGCCCCGTCATCGTGCAGGTAGTTGGCACTCCACACATACTTGGATGAGAGTGAGAGAGTGTGTACAAGTTTAGCAGGGTGTGTTTGTCTTCTTTCTGAAACTTCTCTTCTTTTAAAGCCCTCTTTCAGCCAGTGAGTTTTGAAGCAGACTAGCCGAGTCTGGTCCCCTCTACACCGAGCTTTGGACAGCTTCTTGGTTGATTGCTTTTATCAGATTCTTTCACCTGCTCTTGCCTAAGCCTGTAACACATTATCACTCCAACCAGACATGCTTTTATCTTTTCCAGTGCTTGTGAGAGGAAACATGGGTGCTTCCCTTCCTCAATTTTACTTTGAGGAACATTTTATCTCTTTCTTGCAAAGGTTAGCTGTTCATCTTTTGACATTTTCAACGTGTGTTCTTTTGAACAGGTCGCCTTCCACGCGGTACAGCACAGTTCTTGTCTTCCTTCTATTCATCAGGCTCATTTGTGTTGGATTCACTTAGTCCTAACAATTATTAATTGAGCATTTAAGTCTGTGTAAGGTATTATTTTAGGCCCTAACAGGCATACAAGGAGTCCTGGTGGTGCAGTGGTTAAGCACTGGCTGCTAACCAAAAGGGTCAACAGTACAAACCCACCAGCTGCTCTGTCGGAGACAGATGTGACAGTCTGCTACCAGAAAGATTACAGCTTTGGGAACCCTATAGGGCAGTTCTACTCTATCCTGTAGGGTTGCTATGCACTAGAATTGACTCTACAGCAGTGGGTTTGGTTTGAATTCTTGGTTTTAATAGATATTCAGAAATGGATAAACCATGATTCTTGCAGTCATGGAGCTTACAGCTCTAGATAGGAGACTGTGTGTACTATAAGCACAAGACGGCTGTAGAAGGTAGCATGTAAGAGCGAGGGAGGACCCTGGGTTCAGGCTCCAAGGAGCCTGCTGTAAATTAGGAGCTACCCTTTTTATTTTAAAAATGTGATCTTGACTTTCAGAATTTAAACCTTGGTGATCATTTGCGGTGGCTTGGGTGGCAGCCTCATGGGATGTGGCAAGATAGAGAGTTGACCTTCATGCCACCCAGTCTTATTGACTCACTTTTCTGTTGCTGATTTCACAGGATCTATATTTTTAATGAAATTCTTTGATGGGCATACTGGTTTTCCTAGGAAATAAGACTGTATGTGTGATAAATGAACCGTGAGTATATACTTATAAATAGAGAAATACAATATTGTAAGCACCTCAGACTGATCAGTTATTTCATCTCATTCCCCAAGGAGAGCTCAGTCCGTGCTGTTACCCATGGGTCTCTTTAAAGTAGAATTCTTCTCCCTGGTATTGCTCAATACTTCCTGCAGGAGAATGAGGTGGCAGATTTGTAATACTAATTCTGTTAGCTGCCACCCGTCCTTTCTATACACTGGAAAACCCTTTTCTTTGGCAGAATCTTCTGGTAGGTGCCCTCGTTGGAGCAGGTGGTGGTGCTTGTATGGGGCACATGTTCTTTGAGCATTCCAGAGCAAGTTGTTTGTTTGTTTTCATTTTGACACACACCCATGCAAACTGTTTCCCATGTCCAGGACAAGAATAACCCTGGCTAGGGCTCAAGAAGAAACTGGTAGCTTACCTAAAATTAAATGCATGAACTCCGCCTGCCCTTTGCATTGTGTTTTTTTTGTTGTTGTTGTTAGATATGTGTTATGGATTGAATTGTATCCCCCCAAAATATGTTTTGTAGAACCTAAACTCTGTGCTGGTGTTTATAATCCCATTGGCAAATGGGTTCTCTTTGTTATGTTAATTAAGCAGGATTAGTATAGGGTGTATTTTGAGTCCATCTCTCTTGAGATATAAACAAACAAACAAACAAAAACAACCTCTCTGCCAGGTGAGTCATCTGACTAATGGTGACCCCTCCTTGGGTTTCTGAGGCATTATCACTATGGAAGTAGATTGCCCAGTCTTCCTTCTGTGGAGTGGCTGATGGATTTGAACAGCCAGACTTCTGGTTAGCAGTCAAATGCCTTAGGCACTACGCCACCAGAGCTCCTTGAGATATAAAAGAGACTAAATAAATGAGCAGAGCACAGAGCAAAGATGAGGATGGATAGAGATCTCCAAGGAACCAGGAAGAGGCTGAAGAGACAAAGACCTTCCTGCAAGCCTCCAGAGAGAGAAGTGCTCTGAATTCGGACTTCTAGCCTAAACTGTGATAAGTTTCTGTTTCTTAAAGCCATCTACTTGTGGAATTTCTATTACAGAAGCCCTCGATAACTAAGATAATATTCTTGGTCACTTTTTTCCTTTAGATAAACTCTGGGAAGGAGAAGTTCAAGTGTTTATCCTAGATATAAACAGAATGGATGCCTGGGGCATTAGGTGGGGCCACTGTAATTTTTGGTGGGTCTAATGTTTTTGTCCGTCTCCCCCCCACCCCACCCCACCGCAGCAATAAAGATGCCATGACATTATCAATCACTGCCTTTATCAGAGAGATCCACATTATGGTCTCAACTTGACTTTGAATGTGATCCATATTGTGCCTGGTGCCTGTAAGCCTGCTTTCTTCTTTCAGCTCAGCTCAATCTTTTCTTTCATGAGCTCACTGGGTACTCCCAGATGAGTGTGGTATATTTATCCCTGGCACCTTTTAGACTATAGGAGATCATGAGAGCCTTGCAAAAGGGGGTGCTACCTATGATTGGTTTTTATTCTGACTTCAAAATAAACATTTTGGAAATGAAATCGCTTTCTTGACTGCTTTTATCTTCTGTGTGTACATCTGTTGCTGGGCTAGTGATAGCATGAGTATAAGCTTAGCGTGCCCTGAAAAAAGATGTGTGTGTAGAGAGCAGAGAGTTATGGGACTTCCTTAAACATTGCAAGCCTCTTAGAATGAATGTTTGCATTTATCTCCAGTCCTCAAAGAGGTGTTTTGTTTTGTTTTAATTTATGAAACATTTCAAATATACAGACTAGTACAGAAAATAATATAGGAAACATCTGTGTACCCATCACCAAGATGAAATGTTTATTACTTTCTTATCTTTCTTGAGGATTTATCCATACTTGTACCACTTAGATGAATCCCCACAATTTTGTGTGTATGTTAAAAATGAATGGGCTTAATGTATCTGTATGTTTCCAATTTGCTGTTTTTTAAAAGATTCTGTGTCCTGTTTTTAAGATTTATCCTTAGCAGATCCAGCCCATTTATTTTAACTGCTATGTAATAGTCCCTTCATCTATGGAGAAATAAACCTCAATTTCTGTATCTATATGCACAGCAAGGGACAGTTAATTTGATTCCACATTGTAGCTATTACAGTTAGTGCCCAAATGAACACTCTTGTGCCTGTTTGTGTTCTGATTGTTGTTGGTGTATGGGGAAGTGCCGTTTCCTTTTATGAATAGATCCTGTGCCCAGCAGCTTTGCTGAACTTACGTTATTTCTAGTAGCTTGTAGATTCATTTACCTTTTCTAGTGCAGATAATTATATCACAGGTATGTTTCATCCTTTCTAGTCCTTATATTTTTGTCCCTTTTTCTTATCTTACTGTACTGGCCTGGCCCTCTAATACCCTGTTGAATTAAAGCACATCTTTGTCGTGGACATCTTTGTCATGTTCTGACCGTTGAGGGATTTTAACCCTTTTGTGACCTCTGGGACATATTGTACCCACCTACATTTTCTGCCTCAGGGATTTAGTGGGAAGCTCATATCCCAGTATTAGTGTGTGCTGCCATCAAGTGGCGGCTTGTATAGCTGCGTGAGTCACCCAACCCCTACATCAGAGACCCCTCAGAGAGAAAACCAAAGAAAACCGAACTCATGCCATCGAGTTGGTTCCAACTCATAGTGACCCCTCCTTGGGTTTCCAAGGTGGTATCTCTACGGAAGTAGATTGAGGAGTGGCTGGTGGGTTTGAACCGCCAGCCTTCTGGTTAGCGATCGAATGCCTTAGGCACAAAGCCACCAGAGCTCCCCCTCAGATATAAGTGGCCCATTCATTGTATCAAAATCCACATTACCTCAAAATAATTTTATTTTTAGAATTCATTCAGAATGCTTTCTGTTACTGAAAACGCATGATTTCAGTAAAAAATTCAAAGCAGAAAATAATTTAATCTCTAAAGGGTTAAAGAGTGTACACTGGAAGTTTCACTACTAAAAGTGAAGTAAGTTCTTGTGGGTTTGTAGATGGGGTTAAGAAGTTCCCTCGTCTCCTCTCGAGTGCACGTTGGGAACTTTGCAATGGCGTGAGGCCTACCTGAGTGAAAGTTCAGAAAACTTAAATACACGGCCGTCCTCACATTAGGTCTAGAGAGATGACCTGAGTTCTTTGGATGCTTCCACAAAAGGCTGATTTGGAAGAGAGCAACTTGAGGCGGTAGAGGAGGCATGTTTACAAGGCCAAGTTCTAGCACATAGATCAGGCATCAGGGGCCTGGTGTAATGGCAGGAGTTTTCTCCATTGCTTGGCAGGCCAGCACCAGTGGTGGAGAAGGGTACCTCATGAGGCCAGTTTTGGGATGTGGTTTGGCCTTGTCCATAGACACTTAGCTTCTGGCCCATGTTACCCTGCCTCCTCAGACATTTCTGTGAGACCCAGTATCCTTGTTATTACCTTCTTTTCTGTCTAATCACTAAAGTCATTTTCTGCAGGTCTCTGGTACAAATCTTTTTTGGTCTACTTATCTTCCCTTTTCCTCTCTTTGGGTATGTTCTGTGATTCTTTCTTTGGTTTCTGAGTTGGCAACTTTAATGATTTTCCATTTTTATTTTCTAGCATTATTAATTTTAAATGCCTTTATTGAGATACAGTTCACGTATAATACAGTTCACCTATTTGAAGTGCACAGTTCATTGGTTTTTAGTATATTCACAGGGTTGTGCCAGATTCAGTGTTGGAACATTCTGATTACCCGAAAAAGAAACTTCATAACCTTTAGCTGTCACCACTTCCCCCTAAGTCCCCAAGCCCTGTCAATTGCCGTCTAGTTGATTCCAACGTATGGTGACTGACTCCAGGCAACCCCTAGCCCTAAGGTGACCCCAGCCCTGGGCCAACACTAATGTAACAGCTCTCTTCCCACTTCCTCCATGTAGTTACCTTTTCCTTGTATCCTCCTTTCCTGTATATTCCTGCCCTCTGAGCTTTCTCCCTGCGCAAGTGCTGCCCTTCTGCTCTCCCATGGCTGGTGATTCTACCTTATATGCCCGTCTGTTTGGCTGGAAGTTAAGCCACAGGAATGAATTCAATTCCAGGCCTAAAGCGTGGTGAGGACTATAGTCTTGGGGGTTTCACCAGTCTTTATCAGACCAGTAAGCCTATTTCTTTAGATTATTATTTTGAGTTTTGTTCCATATTTTTCTCCCACTCCATCCAAGATCTCCAATTTTGATCTCTTTACGAGTGGTTGGCAGTGGTAGCCGGGCACTATGTAGTTCTTCTGGTCTTAGGGTCAAGTATGCTGAGGTTGCCATGGTCTGTTAGTCCCTTGGACTAATTGTTTCCAAACATCTTTGATTTTCTTTACTCTTCTTTGCTCCAGACAAGGAGAGACCAACTGTTGCATCTTAGATGGCCACTCACAAGTTTTTAAGACCACAGTCGCTAATCACCAAAGTAGAATGTAGAACAATGTTTTTGTGTACTGTGTTATGACAATTGAGCTTGATGTTCCTTGTGACCATGGTCCCAAGACTGCGGGCCCAGCGTCTTGCTCCCTTAAGGTTTTTGGCTGTGGCTAAGACGTTTTCATAACTTTGCCCTGTTAACTCTATTATATATACGGACATTGTTGTATCACATACAAGAAATATCCTCTGCTAAATCTGTATATGATCATGCTTATATTCTCTTTCACCTATCCGTACCTGATAATTTTGCAACATAACTGTTTTTAATCATTATTATTTCCCATTCCCTTTTTATTGTTTCTTTCTTTTTTTAAAAATCACTTTGATATTAACATATGAAAGTTTATGCTAATTTAGTAGTCAGGATTCATGGCTCTAGAATATATAACTAAAATATTATTCTTACATCTTTTGGTGAGGTTCGCAGTTAAATTTCCTTAGGTTTCCTTGCTTCCTTCCTTTCCTCAATAATTTCTCATTCTTTGGAATTTTGAATTCTTCTTTTATGTACTTAATTTTTAAGTACACTTACAGGATGCAGTGTAGTAAATTACTTAGTGTGGCTTTTCTACTCATAAGTCTTTGTAAACTCCAAGGTGGGATTTTCTATGAGCAACTGAGGAACTATCCA
>NW_006921654.1:11443045-11451505 GCF_000298275.1 Orycteropus afer afer
TTTATGTACTTAATTTTTAAGTACACTTACAGGATTTATCAGATTCTTGCCCATAGTGGGTTGTTTCCCTGTTTTGTAATTTTTGTCTGTGAGCTCATCTTAAGCAGGATATAGGAGGTATAGGCCCATGTTTACAGACTTCAGGAAGCCTTTTCTTTCCTCCTTATATAGTATAGTGCCTATGCTAGTTCATGTTTCCACTAAGGTACAGATAGCTCTTTAAGTCCTTGGCTTTGGGGTGAGGGGGCTGTCTCTGTTCCATCTCTTCACTTTCCTGGGGCTTAGGGCCTCGTCTCTGATCTTTTGTGGGCGCTGAAACCTATGTCCCTACACTTAGTTTCTGATACCTGGGAGTTTCCAGTTCCTTAGTTTTCCAGTGGTTTCAGATGTTTGTAGAAGCTGGATTTTCTGCTTGTCTGTGCTGCTGTGGTGCTGTGACTGGAAGTTCCCATGATTTTTATTTTCAGAATTGAGACGTGACACTTAAGAGAGTTTACTCTTCTGTGAGCTTTCAGCAGACGATGCCTTTGGTTCAACACATCGGCATTTTAATGTGTCAGTGTGTGTTCTTTTCAGTATGATTAAGCTCCAGCAAAGTTATTAAATTTAAAAAGATGAGAAGAATCTCAGTTCACTCCCCTGCTGAGGTTGTAGCTTGAAGGATTTATGACTTTTTAGCATTTTCTTTTATTAAACAGGGTATTATATTCAGCAGCAGATGGAAACAGCTGTGTCTAGAGTGTGTTCTCATGTGCTTCTTGTGAAATTTACTGACAAATAATGGTTTAGGAGCTCTCCGACTTTAGAGAACCCTGTTTTGACAAACCCAGACTTGGTGGGTATGATTGGTGTGAAATAGTTTTTTAAAAATCAACTTCTCTATAATTTTCAGTTTGTAAATTTTCAGCCACTCCAAAATAACTCTTGAAAACATCTTATTTATTCTCCATTTGGCCCACTCAACCTACCGTTTTCCCCCAAAAAATTACCTGCTTGGATGATCTCAACTATAATATTTCAATGTAACACCAAGATTACCATCCTAAAGAAGGAAAGGATGTTGTTTTTAGCCACAGATGGCTCAGACATAACAATGAACATTTTTGGTACTTGATTAATTAACTTCCCTTTAATTTTTCAATTAGAGTATAAAGGGTTTTATTTGTGTATGTGATCTGGAAAACTCCGTGGACTTCTCTCCAGTAAGTGGTTAGACTAAACTAGTGGTTGGTTCTTAACCAAGATGTATTTTGGAATCATCTCAGTCAAACTTTTGTTTAACTTTTTATTTTGAAACTGTAATAGTTATAGGAAGTTGCAAAAATAATAGAATGGTCCCCAGTACCTGTCACCCAGCGGTAACGTCTTAATGTAACTATATTCAAATGAAGAAATTGGCATTGGTAAGATCTGCAGACCTTACTCAGCTTTCACCAGTTTTACATGTACCCATGTGTATGTGTGTTTGTAGTTTTATGCAATTTTATCACATGTGCAGGTTTGCGTAACCACCACCACAATTAGCATACAGAACTATTCCACAGAGATCCTTGTACTTCCCTTTTAGAGTCACACACTAACCTGACACCCTCTAATCTCCATATTTTTGTCATATTGATTATGCTGTAAAAAGGAAATCATACAGGATCTAACCCTTGGAATTGGCTTTATTCACTTAGCGTAATTCCCGTGAAATCATTCCAAGTTGCATGTATCAGTGGTCCAGTCCTTTTTATTGCCAAGCATAATATTCCATGGTATGGTTGGGGCTCTGTTTGTTTAACTATCTGAAGAACTAAAAAAAAAAAAAAAAATACTTGTGTGCTGGCACAGCTGTGACATCACCTCTACTGCTACCCACCCCAGATTGATATTTTTGACTGTGTTTCCACCCATCACTCTATTTTCTTTTTTGACATATTTCTAAGTAAATTGCAGGCATCTGTACACTTTCCTCTCAATATTTGAACGTGCATATCGTTAACTAGTATTCAACTTTTGTTTACAGTTCCTTTCCTTTTTGATGTAAAATTGACATACAGTGAAATGAGCACATTTTAAATGTATATTCACTTTTCACAGGTGCTACGCCAGGTGCAACCTAAACCCCTAGTATGATGTAGAATGTTCCATCGCCCCACCTGCCTCAAATTGTGGTTCAGTGTGATGTGCAGTGGGACCCTGCCATGAGTTGGTTTGTAAAAGGTCCCTGACTGGGGTCAGAGTGATTTTGATAAAGAACACTGGGGACCTGAAGGGCCTTCTCTAGGCTCAGCATTTACTATATTGGCTCCATCACCAGCTGTTCTTCTATGTAACCCTCCACCCATCAATCCACCCTTCTTACTGTTAGGATGTTTGCAGGATCTCCCTCGTGATTTTGCTCCTTTGGAGCACAAACATGTAGATTCAGCACAGAGCTGGTGACACGTGGAAGTGAGGAGACTCAGAGTCTGCAGCTGAGAATTTTTCTGTTTGGTGCCATTGAGATGGGAAGTGTGTATTCCTGATCTGAGACCTGCTTGGGCTTAGCTCTGTGAGGAATCTATAAGAAGTAAAGGAGGAATCTCTTGAGGAAATCCAGGACTCTTTCTTAAAAAAGTGTCCTGCCCTAGGTAGGCTGTTTGGCTTCCTGAAGCTCTATTTATATATCCTGGAGGAAATCTAGGGGATTTCATCTCACTTCCCACCCTGTCTTATAAAATTAGTTCAGGTGGGTGGTTGGAACCTTAAAGTCAAACACTAGTTATCTAAATATACATGTAAGGTGGGAATTGGGGGTCAGGAAAATTATGTTGTGTAACTTAAGGACTCCATCTAGAAAGATAAAAATTGCACATGCCCATTGCCTGCAGCTGCCAAGGGCGTTTGTGAGCCCAGAGGTTTTCTCCTCTCGTTGCATCCACCCTCCCTGTCATAGTGGGCCTCATACTATAAAACACAATTCATGTAACTAAGCAGATTTGGTTCATGTAAATTTCATATGTTCAGATCATATTTTTTTGGTTTGTACTTTGATGTGCACCTGTCACATTTTTAACAAAAAGGTAGACTTGTCGAGAAGAACCTCTAGGGTGTTCCCAGGCTGTTCCCGGCCCTGGTCTCCCTGCTCAGGCCATTGCTGCTGTGGTGTCCGTTGGCTTGTTTGGCTTGTCATGGCAGACTGAACTCTTTTTCCCTTGTGTTCCCTTTAGTGTCAACACAGTCTTCCTAAGCCCTGGTCAGACTTTTGCTTTTCATTGAATTAATGTCATGTCTCTTCCTTCAGCTAACACAGTTGTTTCCATTTTAAATGATTTTACCCTCCGTTTTGACAGTTCACTTTGTGCTGGTTCCCTCCACGAGGTCCCATAATGTCCACAGATTTTGTGGTTCTTGTGGCAGAGACAGATGCCTATGGGCACAATAACTGATAGGCTTTGTGTTTCCACAAGCATCCTGTTTTTACATAGAAATTTCTTTCTTCTTGCATCTGTTTTCCAGAATGTGAAGGACCCTATGAACTGTGTTGATCTAGAATTATGGTTCTGGGCTTTAGCGGTTTAAGTTTGGAGAAGGAAAATAAAAGTCAGCAACTGTTACATTGAAGGGTGAAGGGTGGCCCTGCCGGGAGTGGCCTTCCCAGTTCCCTAAGGGCCTCTGCCTGCTTCTTGACCTTGACCTCTGAGGGTCCTGGGCAGATTTCCCTGAGAGTCCAGGGGTTGGCAAACAGGAGGAGAAAGAGGGGTGGGATTAGTCACTGAAGGTCCCTGAGTGGGCTTCTCAGAAACCTCATGCTGGGTCTTCAGACTTGACTCTGGTCTCTGAGTCAGGCACCTCTAATGAAGGGACAAAGGAGTCATTACTTTTTTTTTTTTTTTTTTTTTTAGGATTTGGGTGATGATTTACAGAGTAAATTCACTTTTCATACAGCAGTTCACATATACTTTGTCTCATGTCATTGACCAAAATTTACAATGCAGCAGCTCCCCTCCCACTTCCTCCCCATAGTTACCTCCTCCCAGTGTCCATCCCTTCATACTCTTCGAGAGGCCAATTGTCTGCCAACCCTGTATATGATCTTGGATACACTCTCCATTTAGACATACATAATTGTTTAGCTTGCTCACCCATCTATCCGTCCCTATACCCATGTTTGCTTTCATTAACAACTCAGTATTGTATTTACAAAGGGGTTCATATTTGTTGTTTGTACTGCCCATGTAACTCTCTCTGTCTTTCTCATCCTCAATGCTGGAGTCATTACTTTTTACTTTAAGAAAGCAATGAATAATTTACCGGTGGGATGATACTAGCACTCTGTGCTTCCCCAGCCATTTCCTGCATCTGAAGTTGTGCGTGGCATTGCCTCACTGCCCCGTGATTTCCTGTCCGATGTAGTTCCACAGGAAGCCTGGCCATCAGCGTAGCTCTGGCCCTCCTCGGGCGTGCAGCTCGCCCCGTGGCAGTGGGGCCTCCATCTGGGGCAGATTCCAGTCCTGCCCAGCCTCTCACACTCATGACCTAGTCTTTTCGTCACCAGTGAAGCCTGAACAAGAGGGTCTGGCTCTCCACCTGGCCCACTTGCTGCTCTGCAGCTCTCCTGTTTCAGAGCAGTAATTAAAGGAGCAGGGCGTCTCCGTGAACCTGTTACTGTGATCTTACCGGCTTCCCTCTCCCACCTAGCAGGTCGGCATTATCCCTGCTGCATGGATGCTGAAAGGGAATCCAGAAATGGGCGTTCCCCCCTTTGCACCCAGTTTATTGTTTCCTAAAGGCTCTGGTAGCATAGTGTCTAAAGCACTTGAGTGCTGACCACAATGCTGGTGGTTCAAACCCACTAGCCACTCCTCGGAAGGAAGGTTGGGCAATCCTACTTCTGTAGTGATAATGCCTTGGAAACCCAAGGAGTAGTCGCTGTGAGTTGGGGCTGACTAGGGGGCACATAACAACAACAATAACAAAAGGCCTAAATGGGAGCTCTGGTGGCGTAGTGCCTAAGGCATTTGACTGCTAAACAGAAGGCTGGCGGTTCAAACCCACCAGCCACTCCTCTGAAGGAAGGTTGGGAAATCTACTTCCATAGAGATACCACCTCAGAAACCCAAGGAGGAGTCGCTCCGAGTAGGAATCCATTTGACGAGTAGGAATCCATTTGACGGCTGTGAGTTTTTTTTTTTTTTCCCTTGGTTTGAAAGGCCTAAATAGAGCAGAAGAAGCACTAACTAGCAGAATCTAGAACCACTCCTCCCTGCTTATCCACACCATCCCTCCAGCTACTCCTCCACATGTGATTTAAAACCTTGAGCTTCTTGTGGCAGAACCAGGGGCCTGACTGAAGGTGCCAGTGGTCTTGTGACAAATGTGGTCCACAGCATGTTCCCTACCACCAGGCCTGGAACAGGTCATGTTCTGTCCTCAGACAGTGGTGTCTTCTTGGGGAAGCTACAGGCTTGATGAAGGGCACTGCTTGTCCCTTTGGCCAAGAGGCCTTGTCCTCCACTCAAGAAGCCAAAGATGGGGTGGGGAAGAAACTTCTTCCTGCCTCTCTGTGGAGCCACACTTCTGCTGGAAAGCCATAAGGAAGCTCATGTTTGTTGACCCCTCTGTACCCTACCTAGCTCTCCCTGTGAGCTGAGAGACGAATGAACCTTTATTCTACAGAAGAAAAATGGTGTCAACACAAAGCTTTATAGGGATCATTATTGTCTTTCCAATTGCGTTTAGCTTTCCCTTGGAAAGTCAGCCTCTTCTCTAACTGAGCACATCTTCCAGTGACCAAGAGGGTGTGTCTTACGCAAGCTTCAAAGAAAACAAATGGTGTTTTGCTCTGACATTTCCTCAGTAAGGACACTTGCTAGCCAGTGATCCAAAGCTATTTCTGAGCTGCTCAGAATTTGGATGTTATTGATTCCCTTGCTGAGCAGGTAGATTTTATTTATATATAAACTAGAAAACTTGACATTGGAGAAAATTCTGAGGACTATAAGTAGTTTTGGACATTAATACTGGCACTTATTTCTGTGGGTCTACTTCCTCATGTTACTTTGTTGTTTTTATGTGCTGTCGAGTCAGCCCAGATTTATAGCAACCCCTCCTTGGGTTGCCAAGGCAGTATCACTGTGGAAGTAGATTGCCCAACCTTTCTTCTGCGGAGTGGCTGGTAGAGCTCCATTTTTGTCTCTGGTTTGAAATGCAAAGGTGCGTAGAGAAGAACTGGAATCTTCTTCTTGAGAGATAAGGACTTGAGGAAGTTGACCAATGAAGGACCTGTCTCCTTCCATAGATACTGGTGTGCAAGCCAAGTGGCCATGCTAGTTTACATTTTTTTCAGGTGTTCTCACCAGAGACCCTGCAAAATAGGCTGTTGGGTTGAGGATTCAATCATCTTCAATGACAGTGCTGCTCATAAGAGCTAGTGGCTATGACTGGCACAGCTTTGAAAGTCTGCTCTGTAATTCTGTCTGGTGTTGGTGCTTACTTGTGTTGGTTAAAGAGTAAATATGGGCTTGGTCCTCTTGGACAAGAATGGAAACTGTGTACAATGATGTAAAGATCTTGAGGCCATAAGTGGTGTGGCGTGGAAGGATAAATCTTTACTTTTAAGACTGCATGCACTTGTCTCATGGAAGGGACTCTTCATGCATGAGGTTCAACCTCCCTCCTGAGAATCCCCTTGAGTATCAGAGAACTCATGGCCCTGGCGTTTTTATTGCCAGAAAAATAAGGCAAACAGGATTGTAGTGCACAGACAGCCTTCGTTTTTATGGTTCACCAAGGTCAAAATAAGCCCTGAGTATCTTCTGGTTTACTTCTTTGAGAAACAGCAAAGTCTTCCTGTTTGTTTAGAGGTAAGATTTCCCAGCAGGCATCTGTGTGGCTCTTAAAATGACACTCCTGTGAGGGACGAGTGTGAAATGTGTTTCCTACATCTCCTCTGAAGGGCAGAGCGCATCCGTCCCATCACAACCACGACTGTGGGGACTGAGGGCATCTGGCAGGCGATGCAGATGAATGCCTCGAAAGGAAGGGGCCAGGATGGGAACGGAAGAGCTTGCTGGTGACACTGGGCGCCACACGTGAGACCCCCAGCTTTGATTTAAGCTTCTCTGGAGAGCTCTTTGCTCCCTCTGTTGTATTCAGCCTTCTGGCATTTTCTGATTCAGTTACTTGGGGTATCTGGAACTCAAGAACTCAAGACTTAGGATTCTTCCAGAAGATTAATACTAAATTGTCAAAAATAGATAACATATTGGAAGGGCAAAGGAGTAGAATTGAAACAATGAAGATAGAATTAATGAGATTGAAGACAAATACCTGAATACTTCTTTGGAAAGAGATCAATCAGAAAAAAAAAATCAAAACAAAATGAAGAAAGCCTAAGGTTCATGTGGGATACCATCAAAAGGAATAACTTATGTGTCATTGGAATTCCAGAACAAGAAGAGAAAAACAAAACCACTGAGAAAATTGTCCAAGATTTGCTGGAGGAGATCTTCCCTGGTATGATGAAAGATGAGAATATATCCATTCAGGAAGTCCAACGAACCCCAAACAAAATAGACCCCAAAAGAAAATCACCAAGACACATCATCATCAAACTCATCAAAACCAAAGACAAAGACAGAATCCTGAAAGCAGCATGGGAAAAACAAAAAGTTACCTACAAAGGACAGCCAGTAAGAATAAGCTCTGATTTCTCAGCAGAAACCATGCAAGCAAGAAGGCAATGGTATGGTACATATAAAACCCTGAAAGAGAAAAATTTTCAACCAAGAATTACATACCAGGCAAAATTTTCCCTCAAATATGATTGTGAAATTAGGAGATTTCCAGATAAGCAGAGACTAAGGGAATTTGTTAAAACCAGACCAACCTTACAAGAGATGCTAAAGGAAGTCCTTTGAACAGAGAACCAAAATTAGCAAATAACAACCAACCATTAATACACAAGATGATATAACCCAGAAACCACAGCTATGGACATATCCAAAGTAAAATAAGCTTACAAGATTATGAACAGGGAACCATAGACATCAATTGGCAAGTGAGGACAACTACAAACAAAAAGAGGGAAAGACTGTAGAGTTACAGAACTTGAATTGGATAAGAAAACAAAACCCATAAATATGCTGCCTACAAGAGACACACCTTACAGATAAAGACAAAAATAGACTAAAGATCAAAGGTTGGAAAAAAGATACATCAAGCAAATGGCAACTGTAAGAGAGCAGGAGTAGCAAGATGGCAATTCCTTCAGAAGTTGGAATTAGAAATACCATTTAACCCAGTCATTCCATTGCTAGGTATATACTCTAAAGAAGTGAGAGACATGACAAGAACAGATACATGCACACCCATGTTCATCGTACCACTATTTACAATAGCCAAAAGATGGAAACAACCTAGTTGTCCATCAGCTGAGGAATGGATAACCAAAGTATGGTACATACTTGTACATACATATGGAATACTATGCAA
>NW_006921654.1:11451885-11458059 GCF_000298275.1 Orycteropus afer afer
GATTAGGTATGTCTATGAAATGGGGAGTGTATCCAAGAACATATATAGGGTTGGCAGACAATGGTCCTATAAGTTTATGTGAATGATAAGAATTCCCAGGTGTATAGCAGAGCTGACAAGGGGCAAGGTTGTGGTCACAGCTTGGTCACCAGCTACCCAGAGGGACCGAGTAGTTGAACCTGTGGGCTTGGGACCATAGTCTCAGGGGACATCAAGCTCAATTGGCATAACATATTATCAAAATCATTTGGAGAAAAAAAAAAAGGGGGAGGGAACCAGGTTTGCTGGTCCAATAAAGCCTGGTGGAACCGCTGAGACTATGGCCCCCAGCTGCCCTTCAGGTTTGGAATTGAACCCACACCTGTGGTTCCCAGCCAAACAAAAGACAGGCATGAGTTGAACATTTACCTGAGGTAGGTACACTCCTTGGAGAAAACAATCATGGGAGAAAGAAGGGCTGCTTATGCACTGGGAGGCAGCTCAGGGGGCAGGAGTGCACGGAGGGATGGACACAAGGAAGAGGTAAATATTGGGGAGGAAGTGGGAGGGGAGCTGTTGCATTGTTGTAAACTGTGGTCAATGACATAAGACAAAGTATATGTGAACTGCTATATGGAAAGTGAATTTGCTCTGTAAATCTTTACCCAAATCACAATTTAAAAAAAGACTTAGGATTCTTGTGTTGATAGCGTTCCTCCTACAGAGTTATTCCTGTTGGTGGAGGCTGTCAAGTCGATTCTGACTCGTGGTGACTCCATGTGATACAGAGGAGAGCTGTCCTGTAGGGTTTTCTTGGCTGTAATCTTTATAGAAACAGGTGGCCAGGTGTTGCTCCCACAGAGCTGCTGGATTTGAACTGCCAACCTTTCGGTTAGCAGCCAAGCACTTAACCATTGCATCATGAGGGCTCTCTCTTTTTTAAACAGAGTAATGCTGCTGTATTTTCTTTGAGTCTTGTTCAAAATCTTGTGGCATTTTTCCTCATTCAGAAAATGTCTCACATAGTTATGGGGCTCCCTGGACTACCTCCACTCTGCCATCCTCCTCCTCCATTTACTGTCTTCCTTTGATGCCATTATATCTCAAATGCTTACTTTGTCTTACTCATGCCAAGCTGATCCTGATCTAATTGGAATTTAGTGGGGTCAGTCCAATACAAATATAGATAGGACTAAGTTTTGTTTTCTTGTTTATTTGGTCAGCAGGGGTCATCAGGGGTGATCAACATCTGGAAGTGTGTAAAATGAATTATTTTGGTCCAGTTTTGAGAGGTGCTTGATGAACAAAACTCCTGGAGACCAAAGTCCCAAGACGAAAGCACTTTCCCCTACATGTGGTCTTTGGCTGGCTCAGGGCAGTGGAGTGACCAGATTTGTTCCATCCTCTCATGATCCATGCTTACTCTGGATCTCTCACTTGCGAGCTTTCTAGTTCCAAATTCAGAAGGCTTAGGAGATGGGGATGAAAGTAACTTTATAGGTCAAAATGAAAACTTTATAAACAAATTAGGGATTCATCTTCCCTGGCTCCGGGAATGTTACTGACAAGTGCTTTGTGTGGATGCCTGTGGAGGTGGTTCTGTCTGCCTTGGAAATTGCTGTTTTAGCCATGGATTATGCATAAAGAGGAGCTCTGGTGGCGTGGTGCCTAAGGCATTTGACTGCTAACCAGAAAGCTGGTGGTTCAAACCCATGAGCCACTCCTTGGAAGGACGATTGGACAATCTACTTCCATAGAGATACTGCCTCAGAAACCCAAGGAGAGGTCGCTATGAGTCAGATCTGACTCGATGGCAGTGGGTTTGGTTTTGTTTTTGGTGTGTATGAAGAGAAGTAGGGACCACAGTGCCATTGTAAACCTTCTCAGCAAACTTGGGGCCTGAGAGGAGAAGAAAAGAAACTTTATTCTGCTCTTTCTCATCCTCTAAATACACTGATTATTGACTCGCCCTTTTTCCTTTTTCTTCTATGCAGGACTCTGCAGATATGATGATAGCTTGGGTCTCTTCCTATCGGTTGGGCTGTTCTCATCAGTGGTGGGAGCATTGCTTCCAAGGACCACTGTGAGAATAACAGAACAATAACAGTGAAGTCCAGGCTTATTTCCCCTGATTTACTTGCCTAACATCATGCAGGCGACAGGAAGTAATGGGAAGAATAGAGTGACCACAGCCTCTCCAAAGAGTGAGAGCAATGGTTAAAGATGGAGCAGCTATTCTACAGTGGCAATGGCCGAGCTAAACGTGGCTGCCAGCATCAGGACTGAAGGGGAATTGGGGCCCTGCTGGACAGTGGTGTGCGTAAGCCTTCATGTGAGCACTCAGGCAGAAAGAAAGTAGCAGATCTCATCGCGTTGCTCTGGTAATTAGGGAAGGAGTGTTTGGATTGAATTTGGGAACTAAGAGGTGGGGTAGGTAGCAGCAGTAGGTAGTAGTGCTTATGCTTGCTTTGGGTGCGGCTTCTCCTGGTGGGCCCAGGAGAGCTGTTTCCTGTTCCTGTGGTCCCTTCCTTTTCTCCTTTAAATAAATGTTGGAGGCTGGGGACACTGGTTTCTCCTCCTTGTTTCTCAGCTACTGTCCAGCATTCTCCATCTGAGGAGCTGCCACCTGGCAGGCTTGTCGTATTTGAATATAAATGACTGGGTTCCGGTCTTTGGGAGCCGTGAAGAAAGCTCTCACCTGTCCCAGGCCTGCCTCCTGTAGGAAGAGTCTAGACCTGCTGCTCTTGGAACTGTTTTCAGATGCACTAGTAGAACTCATCACAGCCACTTTGCAGTTGCCCTTCCCCATAATGGGCAGAGCACCAAATACATGCCAAGAATTGCAGAACAGCATAATAAATCAAGAGAAGGCATAATAAATACCATGGGGGTATCAGAGAAAACTATAGTCTTTTTATTTTTGTAAAATGCCTTAGATTTCCTCGGAACTAGTTTTTCTGCTGTCAAAAGATTCTTCCTGGCATCCTGAAGTTTATTCTTAGGTCTTGTTTGATCCTTTTGTTTCTAGATGTAAGCAGAGAAGTATTCGGAGCCAAAAGTCTGAGTTTGTATCCCCCGTTACGGTGGGAGATTGCATGGCTTAATTTAAAAGTGGAGTAAGATCTTAACCTGATGGATTTGACCCCTCCCCTCTCTCCTTCAGGCCAGCATTGCTCCATGTGACCCTCGGAAGTCATATTCTTCTTATGTATGTGTGTATATATGTACGTATGTATGTATGTAGTGTTTCCTCCCCTCCCCTTCCCTCCTACCCTTGGTAAAAACAAAGAAAGTTCCCTTCCATATATAAACCTTTCCTTCACTTTTTACAACAATGAACTAATACATTATTTGTCCTTCTGTGATTGGTGGAAGTCCTATTCTTGATGTTTCTCTGCTTTTTCCTCTATGTCTTTGTATGTACAGCGTCTCAGAGACTAGACAGAAAGTTCCATAGGGTTAGATGATTAGGCATCCTGGTTTGAATGTCTGTTACAGAAAGTATCTCCATCATAGAAAACCCAGAAGCACTTAGTGATTTACTGAGTGTAGTCCCACCTTGCTGTGGCAGGAGTGGGAAATATATCCTAGCTGTTCGTCTGAGCACTGGGGCTGTGCAATCCATCCTAGCGACCAGACCCTGATGAAAGCGTGAGTGGGAAGATTATAGGCATCAGGAAACCAAGATTTGAATCTCAGCTGCACCTTTGATTTTTTGGGGGTTGGGGACAACTCTGAGGTCATCTCTTCATTTCTCCTCTGTACTTTGAAGGTATTGAAGTTTTTTTTCTACCTGGATAAGGAAGTGGCTAAGAAAATGAGGAAAGAAGAAGGTCTTAAGAAGGTTGTCCCCATGGTGATTTCCTTTAGCAGAGACTGATGAGTTCATGAAGTCCTGTTACTAGTGCTGTGAGGTTTTCAGAACTTACCATGGGAAAGAGAACATAAAAATATGGGACTTCCCCGATCCCCAGCCCCAGAATGATTTTCCCTGTGCTGGGTTTCCTGACAGGACTCATCATCTTGCCACAAGTCGGTTGAAAGCGTTAATTGGAGCAATCGCTTGCTCTGTAGCAGCCTCTGACCTGCGCAGAGGCCTTTTAATGAAAACCGGCCAGAGTGGAGTGGTGCTGGGAGGGGTGCCTCTCGCGAGAGCCTGCTGACTGCCGAGGCAGGGCAGCCGCTGGCTTCTATTGTGTCTCTCACAGATAAATCTGCGAGAGACTTAAAATTAGCTTATACTTTGGACTTGTGGGGAAGTGTCAGCGACCTGGCTGTCACGCTGCTCAGAGCTGTCTAAGCAAATGGCAGTTCAGTGACTTCAAAAAGGATTGAGACAGTTTGAAAAACTGCCTTTGACAGACCTGCTGTATCCCATTTATAATAACATGCTCAGAACCTTATTTGTTTCAGAGCGTTCTCAGAAGAACACTGACACCACGAGTCTCTTCAGAAAATGCGTTTCTTAGTCACTTGGGAAATAAGACTCCCTCCGTGGAGCCTCCGCAGGCGTCTCTGAAGGCGGCTGGAGACGTTTCCACCCTCAGTGGTCCGAGGTCCGCCCTTTGGATAAACTTGCCGAAACGAGCGGAGTTGAGTTCTTTATCAGAACGAGCTAAAAGAGTTAACTCAGTTGAAGAGAATGCCGCACGGGATCTGTCGTGGCCCCTTCGGAGGAGCCGGGCCGCGTGCGCCGCAGCTGGTATGATCACCTGCCTTTCTAGCAGTGGGCCGTCCCGGAGCCCGCTGCTCTCACCCCAGCCTCCTCTTGGCCTGTGTGGCAGTTGAATGGTAGCCTCTGTCCTTCCCCTTCTCATGGTACCGTGGGTAATGGTGGCTCAGCGTGGAGGGCGGAGGGGGCAAGAGATGTAGCACGTGGTCTGAGGAGCCGCGTCCTGAGGGCCTGGCGTACATGGTGCAGAAGAGGCGTAAGGAAGACTTCCGGGCGCTAAAGGCCTCTTGTGAGCTCTATAGACACCCCGGTCTTTGCTAATTCAGACCTCCTTCTGAACCAAGCGTCAGTTCTGGAAATATTTCGGAACATTTCAGTCTGTGAGGAATGGGCTTCCCAGCTACTTTTGTTCCTCTGGTAATAGTGCTACCTTTCTGCGGGCAGATGAACCCCAGGTCCTCTCAGACCTTCCCCTTAAGGGGACCTTCCATAGGAGAAAAGTACAGCAATGCTCCCTAACTCTGCATCCTTAAACCTTAGAATTGGAAGGAATCTTAGAGGCATAAACCAGTCTCCTCCCTTTCCAGGTGAACCAGTAGAGACTGAGAAATGCTAATGTTTGCTTCCAGTGTAAGAGTTGTCAAGAGACAGAACCTGGATGAGAATTCACATGTTTTCCTACCACACCCATAGCAGGCAGGACCTAGAGCCCGACGAAAGCCTTGGCCTGGCCTCTGCCCTGAGATGCTCCTTCTGCGAGGTCTAGGAGGCTGCCTGCAGCCTGGTTGAAGTGGGTGTGCTCGTTCCTGTAGACAGAGCAGGTGTGGACAGCCAGGCTGCACCTTGTGGTACTTCCGTCTTTTGTCCCTTCACGTCTGACACTGTCTCCACCGCTGTCTGCTGTGGCTCCATGCCACTGTGTCCAGAATTTGCCTTGGCTATGTGTGTGTCATGTACCTTTGAAAAAGGATAGGGTGGCATGTTTTCAATTTTAGCCCAATGAGCTGCTTCTGTTCTTAATAGAAAATGAGGAAAGAGGAAGGGCTCGACAGGGCTTAATGTGCTGGTGATTTGAGAGTTGAATGGTGGAGTTGGTGAAGTCACTCGTGAACACCGTCAAGGCACGTGGATACTTGTGATCACATGGAGACGTCCCTTCTACCAGTCGGCTCAGTTGACTAGAGAAGGGCCTATTCCCATCAGCATCTGAATAAATGGGGAGAACTCCAACCATTGCTTTGGTTCTAGTTAATAGAGGAGTGAGAGAAAATGGTTTCCTTTGGAGTTACCCATGATCTCACTGTATGGTGGGTGTCTTCCACCCTTACACTGGGAGGGACTAGAGGTGGATCGGAAGTGATCGCCTGGTTTGGAACTTCTGTTCTATTCCTTGTTGTTCTGTACATTCCTGGATCACCCAGTGGAATACAGGAATAGGATTTCTGGAAATTCCTCCTTACTTTGAGTCTCCCATTAATATCCAGTCTCTGGAATAAGGGCCTGATTTTTTTTTTTTTTTTTTT